>NC_092333.1:384147500-384447500 GCF_046630445.1 Rutidosis leptorrhynchoides
GTCGTTTCGGATCGATGTCCTAGTCCGTCCTTCCACAAAATTTTAAAATTTGTCTTTTTGTAGCGATTGTTTTAAAAGCTAAGATTTTTGGGTTTTTTTATTATTTTTGTCATACTTTAATTCAATAAGATTAAAAATAATTATAATAAAAGTTCTCGTCCCTCCCTCGGGTAAAGCAATTTCGGTTCAACGACCTAGTCTTCAACTTACGACGAATTTTAAAAATCATATTTTTAACTTAATGAGATAAAGTAAATTTTTGTTTTTAAATTCACACCAAACTTAAAATAAAAATACATAAAATTCAAAATTAATATTAAAAATTCACACCAAACTTAAAATTTGAAATGCATAAAATTAAAAATTCTTATTTTAAAAATTAAAAATTCACACCAAACTTAATTTAAAAATTCATATTATAAAATTCACACCAAACTTAAATTATATTTTTGTTTTTATACATGCAAACTTATATTAAAAATATTAATTTTTCAAATATTTACAATTTTAAGTATATTGATTTTACAAAGTTTACAATATTAATTTAAGATTTATATATTAATTTTAAAAACAAGGTAAAAATAAAATTAAAAATCTTTTTGGCTTTTTATCCCACTTTAATCAATCAAATATTATCAAAAATATGCGCCGCTCTTTTCGGTAAAGTAATTTCGGTTCCATGACCTAATTTAACTCATGACGAATTTTTGAAACATTTTGGGTTGATTGATTAAAGATAATTATACCTTAAGAATAAACGTTAAATTTCGCAGTGATGTAATAAATTTTTGTACGATATCAATAATTTCGGTCGCCAAACCTAATTTTATTTAATATCAATTTAATACTTTATAGCGAACAAATTAGCGTTTATTATCAAAAGGTTAAAAATAAAAATAAAAATAAAAACTGTACAGACTTACCTGTGAGATAGTATTCTTAGTTATACGATCTATCCCATTCATAAGATAGTCGGTTTAATTGGTTTTCCATGGCTACATAGGCGTAACCTCGAGCATTCAGTGTTTTTTCTTCTAAACATATGAACGGTCCGTCTCTGCATAAAGTAACAAATTTGTATTTGAATAGGTTTGATTATTTGAACATTTACCTCCATGTGACCATTTTCCGCATTTGTGACATCTTTCTAGGTGTCGTGCTCTTCTTTTCGCTGCGGATTTTGATTTTCCTTTACCAAATTGTAACTTATTATCTTCGCATCTGGATTCTTTTCTTACTCCGTCCAATCTTTCTCTGATTACTGATACTATTTCACTCGAAAGTGTGTCATTATTACGTTTAGTGATCAAAGCGTGTAGCATTAGACCATGGTTTAGTTCACAGGCAGTCTTCATTTCCTAAAAAAAATAAAAATTCAGAATGGGGGGAGAAGACTAGTTCTTTAGGGTCTGTTAGGGAAAGACCATTCGGGTTCCATTTTAGAGAACTACACGAAAACAGACAATCTAACTCTAACAGAAATATATATTATCCTTTAAAGACTTGATTCTCCCCACACTTAGTTAACTGTGGTGTCGAAATTGTGATTAACTTCGTTGTCAACTTCCATTGGACTATCTATGTAGTGTTTAACTCTGTGACCATTAACTTTAAATTCAATCCCATTTGAATTTATTAATTCTACTGTTCCATATGGGAAAACTCTTTTGACTATGAATGGTCCAGACCATCTTGATTTCAATTTTCCAGGAAATAACTTGAATCGTGAATTTAAAAGAAGAACTCTGTCTCCTTCTTTAAATTCTTTTAAACTTCTGATTCTTTTATCATGCCATTTCTTCGTTCTTTCTTTATAGATTAACGAATTTTCGTATGCTTCATGTCTTAATTCTTCTAATTCTTTTAGTTGACTTAATCGTAGATGTCCAGCTTCATGTATATCAAGATTACATGTCTTCAAAGCCTAAAATTGAAATGTCCCGTTCTTATTGATTAAAAACGTTCCATATTAATTGATTTCGTTGCGAGGTTTTGACCTCTATATGAGACGTTTTTCAAAGACTGCATTCATTTTTAAAACAAACCATAACCTTTATTTCATAAATAAAGGTTTAAAAATCTTTACGTAGATTATCAAATAATGATAATCTAAAATATCCTGTTTACACACGACCATTACATAATGGTTTACAATACAAATATGTTACATCGAAGTCAGTTTCTTGAATGCAGTTTTTACACAATATCATACAAACATGGACTCCAAATCTTGTCCTTATTTTAGTATGCAACAACGGAAGCTCTTAATATTCACCTGAGAATAAACATGCTTTAAACGTCAACAAAAATGTTGGTGAGTTATAGGTTTAACCTATATATATCAAATCGTAACAATAGACCACAAGATTTCATATTTCAATACACATCCCATACATAGAGATAAAAATCATTCATATGGTGAACACCTGGTAACCGACAATAACAAGATGCATATATAAGAATATCCCCATCATTCCGGGACACCCTTCGGATATGATATAAATTTCGAAGTACTAAAGCATCCGGTACTTTGGATGGGGTTTGTTAGGCCCAATAGATCTATCTTTAGGATTCGCGTCAATTAGGGTGTCTGTTCCCTAATTCTTAGATTACCAGACTTAATAAAAAGGGGCATATTCGATTTCGATAATTCAACCATAGAATGTAGTTTCACGTACTTGTGTCTATTTTGTAAATCATTTATAAAACCTGCATGTATTCTCATCCCAAAAATATTAGATTTTAAAAGTGGGACTATAACTCACTTTCACAGATTTTTACTTCGTCGGGAAGTAAGACTTGGCCACTGGTTGATTCACGAACCTATAACAATATATACATATATATCAAAGTATGTTCAAAATATATTTACAACACTTTTAATATATTTTGATGTTTTAAGTTTATTAAGTCAGCTGTCCTCGTTAGTAACCTACAACTAGTTGTCCACAGTTAGATGTACAGAAATAAATCGATAAATATTATCTTGAATCAATCCACGACCCAGTGTATACGTATCTCAGTATTGATCACAACTCACACTATATATATTTTGGAATCAACCTCAACCCTGTATAGCTAACTCCAACATTCACATATAGAGTGTCTATGGTTGTTCCGAAATATATATAGATGTGTCGACATGATAGGTCGAAACATTGTATACGTGTCTATGGTATCTCAAGATTACATAATATACAATACAAGTTGATTAAGTTATGGCTGGAATAGATTTGTTACCAATTTTCACGTAGCTAAAATGAGAAAAATTATCCAATCTTGTTTTACCCATAACTTCTTCATTTTAAATCCGTTTTGAGTGAATCAAATTGCTATGGTTTCATATTGAACTCTATTTTATGAATCTAAACAGAAAAAGTATAGGTTTATAGTCGGAAAAATAAGTTACAAGTCGTTTTTGTAAAGGTAGTCATTTCAGTCGAAAGAACGACGTCTAGATGACCATTTTAGAAAACATACTTCCACTTTGAGTTTAACCATAATTTTTGGATATAGTTTCATGTTCATAATAAAAATCATTTTCTCAGAATAACAACTTTTAAATCAAAGTTTATCATAGTTTTTAATTAACTAACCCAAAACAGCCCGCGGTGTTACTACGACGGCGTAAATCCGGTTTTACGGTGTTTTTCATGTTTCCAGGTTTTAAATCATTAAGTTAGCATATCATATAGATATAGAACATGTGTTTAGTTGATTTTAAAAGTCAAGTTAGAAGGATTAACTTTTGTTTGCGAACAAGTTTAGAATTAACTAAACTATGTTCTAGTGATTACAAGTTTAAACCTTCGAATAAGATAGCTTTATATGTATGAATCGAATGATGTTATGAACATCATTACTACCTTAAGTTCCTTGGATGAACCTACTGGAAAAGAGAAAAATGGATCTAGCTTCAATGGATCCTTGGATGGCTCAAAGTTCTTGAAGCAAAATCATGACACGAAAACAAGTTCAAGTAAGATCATCACTTGAAATAAGATTGTTATAGTTATAGAAATTGAACCAAAGTTTGAATATGATTATTACCTTGTATTAGAATGATAACCTACTGTAAGAAACAAAGATTTCTTGAGGTTGGATGATCACCTTACAAGATTGGAAGTGAGCTAGCAATCTTGAAAGTATTCTTGATTTTATGAAACTAGAACTTTTGAAATTTATGAAGAACACTTAGAACTTGAAGATAGAACTTGAGAGAGATCAATTAGATGAAGAAAATTGATGAATGAAAGTGTTTGTAGGTGTTTTTGGTCGTTGGTGTATGGATTAGATATAAAGGATATGTAATTTTGTTTTCATGTAAATAAGTCATGAATGATTACTCATATTTTTGTAATTTTATGAGATATTTCATGCTAGTTGCCAAATGATGGTTCCCACATGTGTTAGGTGACTCACATGGGCTGCTAAGAGCTGATCATTGGAGTGTATATACCAATAGTACATACATCTAAAAGCTGTGTATTGTACGAGTACGAATACGGGTGCATACGAGTAGAATTGTTGATGAAACTGAACGAGGATGTAATTGTAAGCATTTTTGTTAAGTAGAAGTATTTTGATAAGTGTCTTGAAGTCTTTCAAAAGTGTATGAATACATATTAAAACACTACATGTATATACATTTTAACTGAGTCGTTAAGTCATCGTTAGTCGTTACATGTAAATGTTGTTTTGAAACCTTTAGGTTAACGATCTTGTTAAATGTTGTTAACCCAATGTTTATAATATCAAAAGAGATTTTAAATTATTATATTATCATGATATTATGATGTACGAATATCTCTTAATATGATATATATACATTAAATGTCGTTACAACGATAATCGTTACATATATGTCTCGTTTCAAAATCATTAAGTTAGTAGTCTTGTTTTTACATATGTAGTTCATTGTTAATATACTTAATGATATGTTTACATATCATAATATCATGTTAACTATATATATAACCATATATATGTCATCATATAGTTTTTACAAGTTTTAACGTTCGTGAATCACCGGTCAACTTGGGTGGTCAATTGTCTATATGAAACCTATTTCAATTAATCAAGTCTTAACAAGTTTGATTGCTTAACATGTTGGAAACATTTAATCATGTAAATATCAATCTCAATTAATATATATAAACATGGAAAAGTTCGGGTCACTACAGTACCTACCCGTTAAATAAATTTCGTCCCGAAATTTTAAGCTGTTGAAGGTGTTGACGAATCTTCTGGAAATAGATGCGGGTATTTCTTCTTCATCTGATCTTCACGCTCCCAGGTGTACTCGGGTCCTCTACGAGCATTCCATCGAACCTTAACAATTGGTATCTTGTTTTTCTTAAGTCTTTTAACCTCACGATCCATTATTTCGACGGGTTCTTCGATGAATTGAAGTTTTTCGTTGATTTGGATTTCATCTAACGGAATAGTGAGATCTTCTTTAGCAAAACATTTCTTTAAATTCGAGACGTGGAAAGTGTTATGTACAGCCGCGAGTTGTTGAGGTAACTCTAGTCGGTAAGCTACTGGTCCGACACGATCAATAATCTTGAATGGTCCAATATACCTTGGATTTAATTTCCCTCGTTTACCAAATCGAACAACGCCTTTCCAAGGTGCAACTTTAAGCATGACCATCTCTCCAATTTCAAATTCTATATCTTTTCTTTTAATGTCAGCGTAGCTCTTTTGTCGACTTTGGGCGGTTTTCAACCGTTGTTGAATTTGGATGATCTTCTCGGTAGTTTCTTGTATAATCTCCGGACCCGTAATCTGTCTATCCCCCACTTCACTCCAACAAATCGGAGACCTGCACTTTCTACCATAAAGTGCTTCAAACGGCGCCATCTCAATGCTTGAATGGTAGCTGTTGTTGCAGGAAAATTCTGCTAACGGTAGATGTCGATCCCAACTGTTTCCGAAATCAATAACACATGCTCGTAGCATGTCTTCAAGCGTTTGTATCGTCCTTTCGCTCTGCCCATCAGTTTGTGGATGATAGGCAGTACTCATGTCTAGACGAGTTCCTAATGCTTGCTGTAATGTCTGCCAGAATCTTGAAATAAATCTGCCATCCCTATCAGAGATAATAGAGATTGGTATTCCATGTCTGGAGACGACTTCCTTCAAATACAGTCGTGCTAACTTCTCCATCTTGTCATCTTCTCTTATTGGTAGGAAGTGTGCTGATTTGGTGAGACGATCAACTATTACCCAAATAGTATCATAACCACTTGCAGTCCTTGGCAATTTAGTGACGAAATCCATGGTAATGTTTTCCCATTTCCATTCCGGGATTTCTGGTTGTTGAAGTAGACCTGATGGTTTCTGATGCTCAGCTTTGACTTTAGAACACGTCAAACATTCTCCTACGTATTTAGCAACATCGGCTTTCATACCCGGCCACCAAAAATGTTTCTTGAGATCCTTGTACATCTTCCCCGTTCCAGGATGTATTGAGTATCTGGTTTTATGAGCTTCTCTAAGTACCATTTCTCTCATATCTCCAAATTTTGGTACCCAAATCCTTTCAGCCCTATACCGGGTTCCGTCTTCCCGAATATTAAGATGCTTCTCCGATCCTTTGGGTATTTCATCCTTTAAATTTCCCTCTTTTAAAACTCCTTGTTGCGCCTCCTTTATTTGAGTAGTAAGGTTATTATGAATCATTATATTCATAGATTTTACTCGAATGGGTTCTCTGTCCTTCCTGCTCAAGGCATCGGCTACCACATTTGCCTTCCCCGGGTGGTAACGAATCTCAAAGTCGTAATCATTCAATAATTCAATCCACCTACGCTGCCTCATATTCAGTTGTTTCTGATTAAATATGTGTTGAAGACTTTTGTGGTCGGTATATATAATACTTTTGACCCCATATAAGTAGTGCCTCCAAGTCTTTAATGCAAAAACAACCGCGCCTAATTCCAAATCATGCGTCGTATAATTTTGTTCGTGAATCTTCAATTGTCTAGACGCATAAGCAATCACCTTCGTTCGTTGCATTAATACACAACCGAGACCTTGCTTTGATGCGTCACAATAAATCACAAAATCATCATTCCCTTCAGGCAATGACAATATAGGTGCCGTAGTTAGCTTTTTCTTCAATAACTGAAACGCTTTCTCTTGTTCATCATTCCATTCAAATTTCTTCCCTTTATGCGTTAATGCAGTCAAGGGTTTTGCTATTCTGGAAAAGTCTTGGATGAACCTTCTGTAGTAACCAGCTAGTCCTAAAAACTGGCGTATGTGTTTCGGAGTTTTCGGGGTTTCCCACTTTTCAACAGTTTCTATCTTTGCCGGATCCACCTTAATACCTTCTTTGTTCACTATGTGACCGAGGAATTGAACTTCTTCCAACCAAAATGCACACTTTGAAAACTTAGCGTACAATTCTTCCTTCCTCAACACTTCTAACACCTTTCTCAAATGTTCACCGTGTTCTTGGTCATTCTTTGAGTAAATAAGTATGTCATCAATGAAAACAATGACAAACTTGTCAAGGTATGGTCCACACACTCGGTTCATAAGGTCCATGAACACAGCTGGTGCATTAGTTAAACCAAACGGCATGACCATAAACTCGTAATGACCGTAACGTGTTCTGAAAGCAGTCTTTGGAATATCATCTTCTTTCACCCGCATTTGATGATACCCGGAACGTAAGTCAATCTTTGAATAAACAGACGAGCCTTGTAGTTGATCAAATAAGTCATCGATTCTCGGTAGTGGGTAGCGGTTCTTGATGGTAAGTTTGTTCAACTCTCGGTAGTCGATACACAACCTGAATGTACCATCTTTCTTCTTGACAAACAAAACAGGAGCTCCCCACGGTGATGTGCTTGGTCGAATGAAACCACGCTCTAAAAGTTCTTGTAATTGGCTTTGTAGTTCTTTCATCTCGCTGGGTGCGAGTCTGTAAGGAGCACGAGCTATTGGTGCAGCTCCTGGTACAAGATCTATTTGAAATTCAACGGATCGATGTGGGGGTAATCCCGGTAATTCTTTCGGAAATACATCAGAAAATTCTTTTGCGACGGGAACATCATTGATGCTCTTTTCTTCAGTTTGTACTTTCTCGACGTGTGCTAGAACAGCATAGCAACCTTTTCTTATTAGTTTTTGTGCCTTCAAATTACTAATAAGATGTAGCTTCGTGTTGCCCTTTTCTCCGTACACCATTAAGGGTTTTCCTTTTTCTCGTATAATGCGAATTGCATTTTTGTAACAAACGATCTCCGCTTTCACTTCTTTCAACCAGTCCATACCGATTATCACATCAAAACTCCCTAACTCTACTGGTATCAAATCAATCTTAAATGTTTCGCTAACCAGTTTAATTTCTCGATTCCGACATATATTATCTGCTGAAATTAATTTACCATTTGCTAATTCGAGTAAAAATTTACTATCCAAAGGCGTCAATGGACAACTTAATTTAGCACAAAAATCTCTACTCATATAGCTTCTATCCGCACCCGAATCAAATAAAACGTAAGCAGATTTATTGTCAATAAGAAACGTACCCGTAACAAGCTCCGGGTCTTCCTGTGCCTCTGCCGCATTAATATTGAAAACTCTTCCACGGCCTTGTCCATTCGTGTTCTCCTGGTTCGGGCAATTTCTAATAATGTGGCCTGGTTTTCCACATTTATAACAAACTACATTGGCATAACTTGCTCCGACACTACTTGCTCCGCCATTACTCGTTCCGACACCATTTGTTCCTTTCGTTCTATTAACCCCTGGTCCGTAGACCTCACACTTCGCCGCGCTATGACCATTTCTTTTACACTTGTTGCAGAATTTGGTGCAGAACCCCGAGTGATTCTTTTCACACCTTTGGCATAGCTGCTTCTGATTGTTGTTGTTGTTGCGGTTATTATTGTTGTTGGGATGATTGTTGTAGTTGCTGTTGTTGTTGTTGTTGTTGTTGGGCCGTTTGTTGTAGTTGCGAGTGATGTTGCGATTGTTGGGATAATTGTTGCGATTATTGTTGTAATTGTTGTTGTTGTTGTATTGGTGATTCTTATCACCGTTTTCCTCCCACTTTCTTTTGACTTGCTTCACATTGGCCTCTTCAGCAGTCTGTTCTTTAATTCTTTCTTCAATCTGGTTCACTAGTTTGTGAGCCATTCTACATGCTTGTTGTATGGAGGCGGGCTCGTGTGAACTTATATCTTCTTGGATTCTTTCCGGTAATCCTTTCACAAACGCGTCGATCTTCTCTTCCTCATCTTCGAATGCTCCCGGACACAATAGGCACAATTCTGTGAATCGTCTTTCGTACGTGGTAATATCAAATCCTTGGGTTCGTAACCCTCTAAGTTCTGTCTTGAGCTTATTGACCTCGGTTCTGGGACGGTACTTCTCGTTCATCAAGTGCTTGAATGCTGACCACGGTAGTGCATACGCATCATCTTGTCCCACTTGCTCTAGATAGGTATTCCACCATGTTAACGCAGAACCTGTGAAGGTATGCGTAGCGTACTTCACTTTGTCCTCTTCAGTACACTTACTTATGGCAAACACCGATTCAACCTTCTCGGTCCACCGTTTCAATCCGATCGGTCCTTCGGTTCCATCAAATTCCAAAGGTTTGCAGGCAGTGAATTCTTTGTAGGTGCATCCTACACGATTTCCTGTACTGCTAGATCCAAGGTTATTGTTGGTATGTAGCGCAGCCTGTACTGCGGCTATGTTTGAAGCTAGAAAAGTACGGAATTCCTCTTCATTCATATTCACGGTGTGTCGAGTAGTCGGTGCCATTTCCTTCAAAATAGTTAAATGGAACAAGTTAATCATACAGAATATTAAGAGTAGTTAATAGTATTTCGTAGCATAATATGAACTCATTTATAAAAGCTTTTTCTTCATATTAGCGTTTTATAAGTTTAAATTCGGGTAGTACCTACCCGTTAAGTTCATACTTAGTAGCTAATATACAATTCAACTACTACAATTCTATATGAAAAACTGATTGTAATAATATTTCGCGTTCAAACTTTTATACAATATTTTACAAACTTACAATACCGCTTATTTTACATAAAGCATGAAATATAGCACACAATAACTTTGATACAAGATAGTTGTGAAGACAATTCTAGCTAGTACACAAGTCGTTCAGCAAAGGCAATAAAGACACGTAATTCATACGTCCAGAAACAAGTCATGCATTCTGGTTTTACTAGGACTACTTCCCATCCTTGGTCTTGTGCAACATAACCGTTATGGCCGTTGATAAGACAGCGTGTTGTAACATCATCAAAGGGACGAGGGTTACGTAATGTCCAACAGTCCCGTAATAATCTAAAAACCTCATTTCTTACCCCAATTACCGACTCCGTCACTTGTGGAAACGTTTTGTTTAATAGTTGTAGCCCGATGTTCTTGTTCTCACTTTGGTGAGAAGCGAACATTACTAATCCGTAAGCATAACATGCTTCTTTATGTTGCATGTTAGCCGCTTTTTCTAAATCACGAAGTCCAATATTCGGATATATTGAGTCAAAATAATTTCTTAACCCGTTGCGTAAAATAGCATTTGGGTTCCCCGCAATATATGCGTCAAAGTAAACACATCGTAACTTATGGGTTTCCCAATGTGATATCCCCCATCTTTCAAACGAAAGTCTCTTATAAACCAAGACATTCTTGGAACGTTCTTCGAATGTCTTACAAACTGATCTCGCCTTAAATAGTTGTGCCGAAGAATTCTGGCCGACTCTAGACAAGATTTCATCAATCATGTCTCCGGGTAGGTCTCTTAAAATATTGGGTTGTCTATCCATTTTGTGTTTTTAAACTGTAAAATAGACAAGAGTTAGATTCATAAAAAAAAAAAAATACTTATTAATACAAGCAATTTTTACATATATCATAAAGCATAAGCACACTATATTACATATATTACACCACACGAATACAACTATCTTATTCCGACTCGCTCGTTTCTTCTTGTTGGGTTTTGGTTCGTTTTGCCAAGTTTCTAGGGATATATGATGTTCTCCTAATACGAGCCGTCGTTGTCCACATTGGTTTAGAAAAACCTGGTGGTTTAGAGGTTCCCGGGTCATTGTTACAACTTAAGGACTTCGGGGGTTGACGATACATATAAAGTTCATCGGGGTTGGAATTAGATTTCTCTATTTTTATGCCCTTTCCCTTATTATTTTCTTTTGCCTTTTTAAATTCAGTTGGGGTAATTTCTATAACATCATCGGAATTCTCGTCGAAATCCGATTCATCGGAGAATTGGTAATCCTCCCAATATTTTGCTTCCTTGGCGGAAACACCATTGACCATAATTAACTTTGGTCGGTTGGTTGAGGATTTTCTTTTACTTAACCGTTTTATTATTTCCCCCACCGGTTCTATTTCTTCATCCGGTTCCGATTCTTCTTCCGGTTCCGATTCTTCTTCCGGTTCCGACTCTTCTTCCGGTTCCTCTTCGGGAACTTGTGAATTAGTCCACAAATCATTCCAATTTACATTTGACTCTTCATTATTATTAGGTGAGTCAATGGGACTTGTTCTAGAGGTAGACATCTATCACATAATATCAAACACGTTAAGAGATTAATATATCACATAATATTCATATGTTAAAAATATATAGTTTCCAACAAAAATGTTAAGCAATCATTTTTAAAGAAAACACGGTCGAAGTCCATACTCACTAATGCATCCTAACAAACTCGATAAGACACAGTAATGCAAATTTTCTGGTTCTCTAAGACCAACGCTCGGATACCAACTGAAATGTCCCGTTCTTATTGATTAAAAACGTTCCATATTAATTGATTTCGTTGCGAGGTTTTGACCTCTATATGAGACGTTTTTCAAAGACTGCATTCATTTTTAAAACAAACCATAACCTTTATTTCATAAATAAAGGTTTAAAAATCTTTACGTAGATTATCAAATAATGATAATCTAAAATATCCTGTTTACACACGACCATTACATAATGGTTTACAATACAAATATGTTACATCGAAGTCAGTTTCTTGAATGCAGTTTTTACACAATATCATACAAACATGGACTCCAAATCTTGTCCTTATTTTAGTATGCAACAACGGAAGCTCTTAATATTCACCTGAGAATAAACATGCTTTAAACGTCAACAAAAATGTTGGTGAGTTATAGGTTTAACCTATATATATCAAATCGTAACAATAGACCACAAGATTTCATATTTCAATACACATCCCATACATAGAGATAAAAATCATTCATATGGTGAACACCTGGTAACCGACAATAACAAGATGCATATATAAGAATATCCCCATCATTCCGGGACACCCTTCGGATATGATATAAATTTCGAAGTACTAAAGCATCCGGTACTTTGGATGGGGTTTGTTAGGCCCAATAGATCTATCTTTAGGATTCGCGTCAATTAGGGTGTCTGTTCCCTAATTCTTAGATTACCAGACTTAATAAAAAGGGGCATATTCGATTTCGATAATTCAACCATAGAATGTAGTTTCACGTACTTGTGTCTATTTTGTAAATCATTTATAAAACCTGCATGTATTCTCATCCCAAAAATATTAGATTTTAAAAGTGGGACTATAACTCACTTTCACAGATTTTTACTTCGTCGGGAAGTAAGACTTGGCCACTGGTTGATTCACGAACCTATAACAATATATACATATATATCAAAGTATGTTCAAAATATATTTACAACACTTTTAATATATTTTGATGTTTTAAGTTTATTAAGTCAGCTGTCCTCGTTAGTAACCTACAACTAGTTGTCCACAGTTAGATGTACAGAAATAAATCGATAAATATTATCTTGAATCAATCCACGACCCAGTGTATACGTATCTCAGTATTGATCACAACTCACACTATATATATTTTGGAATCAACCTCAACCCTGTATAGCTAACTCCAACATTCACATATAGAGTGTCTATGGTTGTTCCAAAATATATATAGATGTGTCGACATGATAGGTCGAAACATTGTATACGTGTCTATGGTATCTCAAGATTACATAATATACAATACAAGTTGATTAAGTTATGGTTGGAATAGATTTGTTACCAATTTTCACGTAGCTAAAATGAGAAAAATTATCCAATCTTGTTTTACCCATAACTTCTTCATTTTAAATCCGTTTTGAGTGAATCAAATTGCTATGGTTTCATATTGAACTCTATTTTATGAATCTAAACAGAAAAAGTATAGGTTTATAGTCGGAAAAATAAGTTACAAGTCGTTTTTGTAAAGGTAGTCATTTCAGTCGAAAGAACGACGTCTAGATGACCATTTTAGAAAACATACTTCCACTTTGAGTTTAACCATAATTTTTGGATATAGTTTCATGTTCATAATAAAAATCATTTTCTCAGAATAACAACTTTTAAATCAAAGTTTATCATAGTTTTTAATTAACTAACCCAAAACAGCCCGCGGTGTTACTACGACGGCGTAAATCCGGTTTTACGGTGTTTTTCATGTTTCCAGGTTTTAAATCATTAAGTTAGCATATCATATAGATATAGAACATGTGTTTAGTTGATTTTAAAAGTCAAGTTAGAAGGATTAACTTTTGTTTGCGAACAAGTTTAGAATTAACTAAACTATGTTCTAGTGATTACAAGTTTAAACCTTCGAATAAGATAGCTTTATATGTATGAATCGAATGATGTTATGAACATCATTACTACCTTAAGTTCCTTGGATGAACCTACTGGAAAAGAGAAAAATGGATCTAGCTTCAATGGATCCTTGGATGGCTCAAAGTTCTTGAAGCAAAATCATGACACGAAAACAAGTTCAAGTAAGATCATCACTTGAAATAAGATTGTTATAGTTATAGAAATTGAACCAAAGTTTGAATATGATTATTACCTTGTATTAGAATGATAACCTACTGTAAGAAACAAAGATTTCTTGAGGTTGGATGATCACCTTACAAGATTGGAAGTGAGCTAGCAATCTTGAAAGTATTCTTGATTTTATGAAACTAGAACTTTTGAAATTTATGAAGAACACTTAGAACTTGAAGATAGAACTTGAGAGAGATCAATTAGATGAATAAAATTGATGAATGAAAGTGTTTGTAGGTGTTTTTGGTCGTTGGTGTATGGATTAGATATAAAGGATATGTAATTTTGTTTTCATGTAAATAAGTCATGAATGATTACTCATATTTTTGTAATTTTATGAGATATTTCATGCTAGTTGCCAAATGATGGTTCCCACATGTGTTAGGTGACTCACATGGGCTGCTAAGAGCTGATCATTGGAGTGTATATACCAATAGTACATACATCTAAAAGCTGTGTATTGTACGAGTACGAATACGGGTGCATACGAGTAGAATTGTTGATGAAACTGAACGAGGATGTAATTGTAAGCATTTTTGTTAAGTAGAAGTATTTTGATAAGTGTCTTGAAGTCTTTCAAAAGTGTATGAATACATATTAAAACACTACATGTATATACATTTTAACTGAGTCGTTAAGTCATCGTTAGTCGTTACATGTAAATGTTGTTTTGAAACCTTTAGGTTAACGATCTTGTTAAATGTTGTTAACCCAATGTTTATAATATCAAAAGAGATTTTAAATTATTATATTATCATGATATTATGATGTACGAATATCTCTTAATATGATATATATACATTAAATGTCGTTACAACGATAATCGTTACATATATGTCTCGTTTCAAAATCATTAAGTTAGTAGTCTTGTTTTTACATATGTAGTTCATTGTTAATATACTTAATGATATGTTTACATATCATAATATCATGTTAACTATATATATAACCATATATATGTCATCATATAGTTTTTACAAGTTTTAACGTTCGTGAATCACCGGTCAACTTGGGTGGTCAATTGTCTATATGAAACCTATTTCAATTAATCAAGTCTTAACAAGTTTGATTGCTTAACATGTTGGAAACATTTAATCATGTAAATATCAATCTCAATTAATATATATAAACATGGAAAAGTTCGGGTCACTACAAAAATGCTTTGTGTTCAATTTCTACTGGAAGAGGACATGCTTTTCCATAAACAAGTCTAAAAGGTGTGGTTCCATTTGGAGTTTTGTAGGCTGTTCTAAAAGCCCAGAGTGCATCCTCCAATTTAATGGACCATTCCTTCGGATTTGATCCTACGATTTTCTCTAGAATACGTTTTAAAGCTCGGTTGGTATTTTTAACTTGTCCACTTGTTTGCGGATGATATGCGGTGGAGATTTTATGAGTTACTCCATATCTTTTAAGAACTTTCTCAAGTTGATTATTATAGAAATGAGTACCCCGATCACTTATTAAAGCTTTCGATGTTCCAAACCTTGCAAAAAGACATTTTAAAAAGTTGACTACAACTCGTGCATCATTAGTTGGGAGAGCTTGTGCTTCCGCCCATTTAGATACATAATCAATGGCAACGAGAATGTAGAGATTATTATGAGATTTTGGAAATGGACCCATAAAGTCAATACCCCAAATGTCAAATACTTCACATACTTGTATGATATTTTGTGGCATTTCATCACGTTAACTTATTTTTCCGGCCCTTTGACATGCATCACAGGATTTGCAAAGAAGGTGTGCGTCTTTGTAAATTGTAGGCCAATAGAATCCAGCATCGTAAACTTTTCTTGCTGTTAGTTGAGGCCCATAATGCCCTCCTGTTGGTCCTGTGTGACAATGGTTTAAAATTTTACTAGCGGGACAACTTTTAAACAGATGTGGATCTTCCCAAAAATGTAACAACCCAAACCAACACCCGACAAAACCTTGTGAAAATACGAAATAAAAAATTTTTCTGTTGCAGACCATCGGCGCGCCGCGCCATATGGCCCGCGCGCCGCGCCATATCTGGCTGTCCCCGGGACTTTTAACCGCGAAAAGATTGACTAGTTCCCGGCACTTTTAGACAAAACGCTTTTTACCATACAACCAAATATGTAAAACTAACATGTTTCAAACATAAAATTAAAGTTTTACAAGCGGGGCCCACACGACCCAAATTACAAGTTTAGTACAATTTAGGAGATTCGACCACCAAAAAGTTTAAGTTCCAAACTACACAATGAGCATGGCGTTTGGGATTAAACTACCCAACTATCGGTCAAACTCCGAGAGCTACTAAAACCAAAAGCGTCCCTTAGCAACAAGCGGGATCCCTAGTCCAAAACGATGCTCTTACCCTTGTCCAACACCGAACCTATAAAAGTGGTAAACAACGAGAGGGTAAGCAAAGCTTAGTGAATGCAATAATTACACATACATATATATCGCCCATCTATTTGCAATCACAACACAAGATACCTCGTACGAAACGTGTAACACAAAAGCATGTCATCAACCTCAAACACTTAACAAGTCATACAATAACATAACCGAGTTAGTATATACTCAACACAACCATAAATAATTTAGCATGCTAAATATCAACAAATCTTAATATGGTTAACCATGACGCTATGGTGCTACCGGCTCGTGGTTCACACCATACGCATTGAGTCTCACTCGTTTATAGTGCTACCGGCTCGTGGTTCACACTTTGTTTATAGTGCTACCGGCTCGTGGTTCACACTCGATGCTACCGGCTCGTGGTTCACATCAATTATTTTATAGTGCTACCGGCTCGTGGTTCACACTCGATGCTACCGGCTCGTGGTTCACATCAATTTACACACATGCTATGGTACTACCGGCTCGATGGTTCATACCATAACACCCACAAATAAACACGCCATATACACGAATGCATAAATATTCCACTCACCTCAAAATCTCTTGGTGAAAGATAACCGAGCTTGAACACTTCAATGTAACGCACCTATTACATTTATCACAATATCAAAATCACAACTCGAGTTGGTCAACACTCTAAAGCTCACTCCTAGTGTTAATTTGACCCATGGTGCAAATCCGACCCATTTGCACCCTTAACCCTAAAATCGGGTTAACTCATCACAAAACCCTATCATTAACCAAAGTAGGTTCATTACACATTTTAACACTAGTTTTAGGCTTCAACCACACATATTAATTAGCTTAGGTTCATTTTGACCCATTTGACACTTTCAAAGTCAACCTACCCATTTTGGGTCAACCACTAACCCATTTACACCCATTTACATAAATCATGGTGTTCTAGCAATTTTACTAGCTAATTAGGGTTCTCTAACAACAATCAACTCTTCCAAACCCTAGTTAACCCAATATTGAGTCTACATGACTCAAATTACCCTAGAACACCCAAAACACTAACAAAATGGGTTTTATGTTCATCTTCACCCCAAACCCTAGCCCTAAATCAAATTAAACAAAGAAATTAAGATTAGAGCATACCACAACTATCACAACGAAGTTAGAGGGAAGGCGAACAACTTTAATGCTTGGACTTAAGCAAGAAACCTTCTTCTTCTTCTCCAAAATGGGGTTTCCCTCACTAAAAGCCACTCTCTCTCTAGAATTGATTTGGATAAGTGTTGGTAGTTGTGGAAGGAGTAAATGAACTCCCCAAAACTGATCTCGGGCATTAAATCCGGCCTCCAAGTGATTTTAACAAAATACCCTCAAAATATCTAATTTAAAAGAAAGAGAGAATCTGTCACAGACAGATGGCGCGGCGCGCCACCAGGCCGCGCGCACAACTCTCCCAGTCCAGCTCCTTTTGCCTTTTTAAATGTATACAACCAAACCCCGATTCGAGTACCGCACAATACACTTATTTACACATGTGTACACTTCAATTATTCGGGTCTTACAACTCTCCCCCACTTATTCGGATTGCGCCCTCGCAATCCAAGCCGCATGACAAGAGGGAAGATACACTAACACGAACTCTTCGGGTTCCCAAGTGAACTCGGAACCATTGCTACGCCGCCATTGGACTTTAAAAGTCCTCACTTCTTTATGTCTCAACCTCTTAACTTTCTCATCGAGTATGGCGACCGGTTCTTCGACATATTCCAACTTGTTGTTTAGCTCGATCTCGTCTAAAGGCATCCATAAGGAATTATCCGCAAGACACTTACGGAGGTGGGAAACATGGAATGTATTATGGATCCCCGCAAGCTCTTCGGGTAATTCCAATCGATATGCAACTTCGCCAACACGAGCTAAAACCTTGAATGGCCCAATAAACCGAGGAGCTAACTTTCCCCGTTTTCGAAATCGAATAATACCCTTCCATGGCGAAACTTTAAGCATCACCATGTCGCCTTCTTGAAATTCGATCGTTCACCTACGTTTGTCGGCATACGACTTTTGCCTATCTTGAGCCTTCTTCAAATGTTCCCGAATAATATCAATCTTGTTGTTCGTCTCCAAAAGCAAATCGGTACCCCCGATCTCTCGTTGACCCACTTCTCCCCAACAAACGGGAGTTCGACATCTACGCCCATAGAGCATCTCATACGGTGGCATCCCGATACTAGTATGATAACTATTATTGTACGAGAATTCCACCAAAGGCAAATGATCGTCCCAACTACCACCAAAATCAATAATGCACTCCCGTAACATATCTTCTAGAGTTTGGTTCGTACGTTCGGTTTGACCGTCCGTTTGAGGATGATACGCCGTGCTCAACTTCAATTGCGTACCCATATCTTCATGAAACTTTTCCCAAAATCGAGATGTAAAACGGGTATCTCGATCCGAGATAATAGATATAGGAACCCCATGACGAGCGACCACTTCCTTGATAAACAACTTAGCCAAGGTCTCCGACGATATTGCTTCTTTAATGGGAAGAAACAAAGCGCTTTTCGTCAACCGATCAACTATAACCCAAATCGAATCATATTGAGTCCTCGCCGTCTTAGGTAACTTAGTGATGAAATCCATGGTAATGTGCTCCCATTTCCACTTCGGGATCTCTAACGGTTGCAACTTACCATACGGCTTTTGGTGCTCGGCTTTAACTTGCAAGCAAGTAACACATCGTTCAACATATTTCACAACATCGCGTTTCATGCCCGGCCACCAATAGTCTTTCTTCAAGTCGTGATACATTTTTGTCGCGCCCGGATGAATAGAATATTTTGACTTATGTGCCTCGTCAAGTAGCACCCGTCGGTAATCACCCATCTTAGGCACCCACACCCTTCCTTGAAACGACAATAAACCCCGCGGGCCCATAGTAATGAATTCCGATTGGCCCACAATTCGCTCCGCATGCTTATTGTGAATATAAGCCTCTATTTGATCTTCACCCATCTTTTCAAGAAAGTCGTTAGTGATAACCAAACGTAACGATGCTACACGTATCGCCGGATGTTGAGTCTTTCGATTTAACGCATCCGCGACCACATTCGCCTTACCCGGATGATAAAGTATCTCACAATCATAGTCCTTCACCACATCCATCCACCTACGTTGACGATAATTCAAATCTCTTTGAGTGAAAAGATGTTTCAAATTTTTATGATCCGAATATATCGTACACTTGACACCATACAAGTAATGGCGCCAAATTTTCAAAGCATGCACAACCGCCGCCATCTCTAAATCGTGAGTCGGGTACCTCGTCTCGTGCTCCTTTAATTGTCGAGAGGCATAAGCAATGACTTTACCCCTTTGCATAAGAACACACCCGAGCCCATTTAAGGAAGCATCACAATAAACTACCATATCTTCGACACCTTCCGGTAACACTAACACCGGAGCCTGACATAACTTCTCTTTTAACATTTGAAAAGCAATTTCTTGCTCGTTCTCCCAAACAAACTTCGCATTCTTCCTTGTCAATTTCGTCAACGAAGAAGCGATCTTAGAAAAATCTTGGATAAACCGACGATAATAACCGGCCAACCCGAGAAAACTCCGGATTTCCGTAGGCGTAGTCGGTCGTCCCCAACTCTTCACCGTCTCAATCTTCCCCGGATCCACTTGGATACCGCCTTCGTTCACAATATGGCCAAGAAATTGGACCTCTCTTAGCCAAAATTCACATTTAGAGAATTTTGCATACAACTTCTCCTTTCTTAATGTCTTCAAAACTTCACGCAAGTGACGTTCATGTGCGTGCATACTTTTCGAGTAGACTAGTATGTCGTCAATGAACACAATGACCGACTTGTCCAACATAGGTTGGCACACCCGGTTCATAAGATCCATGAATGCCGCCGGTGCATTCGTAAGACCAAAAGGCATAACCACAAACTCATAATGCCCATAACGCGTTCGGAAAGCCGTTTTCTCAATGTCTTCCTCACGGACCCGCATTTGATGATAGCCGGACTGTAGGTCGATCTTAGAGAAATACGTCGCGCCTTGAAGTTGATCAAACAAATCGTCAATCCTAGGTAACGGATAACGATTCTTGATCGTCACTTTATTTAACTCACGGTAATCGATGCACATACGCATACTACCATCTTTCTTCTTCACGAATAAGACCGGAGCGCCCCACGGCGAAGCACTCGGTCGGATAAAACCTTTCTCAAGCAACTCTTGAATTTGATTCAACAACTCTTGCATTTCCGTTGGTGCTAAACGATAAGGAGTTTTAGCGATGGGGGTAGCCCCCGGAACCAACTCAATGCGAAACTCGACTTGTCTTTCCGCCGGAACACCCGGTAACTCATCCGGAAAAACGTCTTCAAACTCATTAACTACCGGAATTTCACGAATAGGTGGTGGCTCATTACGAGTATCAACAACATGAGCAAGGAAAGCCATGCCACCGGTAACAACGGAACGACGCGCCCGTGCAAAAGTGCATATCGGCACCGTTCTTCTTCTCTTATCACCATGAATAATCATTTCTCCCCCACTTGGGGCCTTAACACGAATAAACTTGTCATGGCATGCAATATCGGCTCTGTAATGATCGAGCCAATCCATACCAATGACAATATCAAAATCGCCCAAGGTCATTGGAATGAGATTAATTTTAAAAGTTTCGGCACCAAAAACAACATCACAATTCCTACACACATCAACCACTAGCACCGTCTTGCCGTCCGCTATTTCGACTTCTACTGGACGACTTAACTTAGCTAACGGTCTATCAAGTTTAGGCACAAATTTAGGAGAAACAAATGACAAATTTGCACCGCTATCAAAAAGAATTCTCGCCGGATTAGAATTAACCATAAAAGTACCTGAGACAACTTCGTTCGATTGTTTGGCTTCATCATTAGTCATCAAATAGTTGCGACCCCTAGCCGTACCCGCCGCCCTCTCCAACCTTTTCACATTATCATTTCGCAAGTCGGGACACTCCGGCTTCTTATGCCCCTCCTTGCCGCAATTAAAGCAAGTAACCTTGGTCGACGCCTTAGGACATTCGCGAGCCATGTGCCCTCTTTGATTACAATTAAAGCAAGTGGGTCCAAAACTCCCGGAACCACCCTTCTTCGCACTATTAACGCTCTCGGCGCCTCTTTTGGACTTCTTGTTTGAAAAATTCGAATGGCTCGATCCTTCAAACTTCGAAAAAGTAAAATCACTCTTCCTAGGCACCTCCGGCTCAAAACCCTGAGCCAACTCAAACAATTCATCAAAAGTCTTAGCCATACCCCGGCTAATCTTGCTCTTGTAGTCGGCATTCAAGGTACGATAAAAATCTTTCATAAGGTTATGATCATCACCCACATACTCCGGGCAAAAACGAGTCTTTGCCAAGAATGTAGACTTGAGGGTAACTAAATCCATGGAACCTTGTTGCAAATGATGCAACTCGTCCCGGATTCGATCAAGATCGGATGAAGTTCGGTATTCCTTGAAAAACTCTTTCTTGAACTCCTCCCATGTCAAGTCCATGCATTGCTCTTCGCCATACAAATTGATTTTATCATCCCACCACAACTTGCCCTCTTCACGTAACATGCTAGACCCAAACCTCGTCTTCTTCTCGGGAGGACACTCCGCGGTACGGAAGGCCCCCTCAATGTTCGAAATCCAACAAGTACTTTTCAACGGATCCCTCACCCCATTAAACGTCGGAGGTTGAGTATCCTTAAAATTTTTGTAGTGGAAGTCTCTCTTTCCATCACCCCCTTCACCTCGAGGATAAATGTTTCTAGCATCAAGGGCCTCTTTAATAGTGGCCTTCATTCGTTCGTTTATCATTTCGGTCACTTGCCCATCGACCGACTCTTGGAAGACCTTTCGAACGTCCGCAAGAAAATCCGATTTCAACTTCTTAAAGACGGCCTCGACCTTGGTCGAGAACTCGGCGTCTTCACTTGTACTTCCGTTATCGTGATCAGGACCGTTTCTCGTCTTCATTCTATAAAACAAATTAGCTTAAACCACGAAACGAAAGGGCAAATATACACAATTACATACATATACGCCTCACTACCCCATCTCGTTCAACAATCGTCGTACATTGCTTGTTTGACCCGATTTGCACCCGTAGTAATGGTAGCTAGTCATTACTACGCGAGCACGTCGCGCTAACTCGCTAGTACAACGTCCATCTCGCTTGATGATTGCTAAACATAACACAAACAAATAGCGCATGATTAGTTCACATAAACCTATGCACTAATCATTCCGATCCGACCCAAAGTCCTACAAGTCCCGCATAATCACGCACACAAAAGTCTAAGTCTAGGCGCCTATCTCAAGTCACCTAAATCCCTTAGACCATGCTCTGATACCACTTGTAACAACCCAAACCAACACCCGACAAAACCTTATGAAAATACGAAATAAAAAAAATTTTCTGTTGCAGACCATCGGCGCGCCGCGCCATATGGCCCGCGCGCCGCGCCATATCTGGCTGTCCCCGGGACTTTTAACCGCGAAAAGATTGACTAGTTCCCGGCACTTTTAGACAAAACGCTTTTTACCATACAACCAAATATGTAAAACTAACATGTTTCAAACATAAAATTAAAGTTTTACAAGCGGGGCCCACACAACCCAAATTACAAGTTTAGTACAATTTAGGAGATTCGACCACCAAAAAGTTTAAGTTCCAAACTACACAATGAGCATGGCGTTTGGGATTAAACTACCCAACTATCGGTCAAACTCCGAGAGCTACTAAAACCAAAAGCGTCCCTTAGCAACAAGCGGGATCCCTAGTCCAAAACGATGCCCTTACCCTTGTCCAACACCGAACCTATAAAAGTGGTAAACAACGAGAGGGTAAGCAAAGCTTAGTGAATGCAATAATTACACATACATATATATCGCCCATCTATTTGCAATCACAACACAAGATACCTCGTACGAAACGTGTAACACAAAAGCATGTCATCAACCTCAAACACTTAACAAGTCATACAATAACATAACCGAGTTAGCATATACTCAACACAACCATAAATAATTTAGCATGCTAAATATCAACAAATCTTAATATGGTTAACCATGACGCTATGGTGCTACCGGATCGTGGTTCACACCATACGCATTGAGTCTCACTCGTTTATAGTGCTACCGGCTCGTGGTTCACACTTTGTTTATAGTGCTACCGGTTCGTGGTTCACACTCGATGCTACCAGCTCGTGGTTCACATCAATTATTTTATAGTGCTACCGGCTTGTGGTTCACACTCGATGCTACCGGCTCGTGGTTCACATCAATTTACACACATGCTATGGTACTACCGGCTCGATGGTTCATACCATAACACCCACAAATAAACACGCCATATACACGAATGCATAAATATTCCACTCACCTCAAAATCTCTTGGTGAAAGATAACCGAGCTTGAACACTTCAATGTAACGCACCTATTACATTTATCACAATATCAAAATCACAACTCGAGTTGGTCAACACTCTAAAGATCACTCCTAGTGTTAATTTGACCCATGGTGCAAATCCGACCCATTTGTACCCTTAACCCTAAAATCGGGTTAACTCATCACAAAACCCTATCATTAACCAAAGTAGGTTCATTATACATTTTAACACTAGTTTTAGGCTTCAACCACACATATTAATTAGCTTAGGTTCATTTTGACCCATTTGACACTTTCAAAGTCAACCTACCCATTTTGGGTCAACCACTAACCCATTTACACCCATTTACATAAATCATGGTGTTCTAGTAATTTTACTAGCTAATTAGGTTTCTCTAACAACAATCAACTCTTCCAAACCCTAGTTAACCCAATATTGAGTCTACATGACTCAAATTACCCTAGAACACCCAAAACACTAACAAAATGGGTTTTATGTTCATCTTCACCCCAAACCCTAGCCCTAAATCAAATTAAACAAAGAAATTAAGATTAGAGCATACCACAACTATCACAACGAAGCTAGAGGGAAGGCGAACAACTTTAATGCTTGGACTTAAGCAAGAAACCTTCTTCTTCTTCTCCAAAATGGGGTTTCCCTCACTAAAAGCCACACTCTCTCTAGAATTGATTTGGATAAGTGTTGGTAGTTGTGGAAGGAGTAAATGAACTCCCCAAAACTGATCTAAGGCATTAAATCCGGCCTCCAAGTGATTTTACCAAAATACCCTCAAAATATCTAATTTAAAAGAAAGAGAGAATCTGTCACAGACAGATGGCGCGGCGCGCCACCAGGCCGCGCGGCGCGCAACTCTCCTAGTCCAGCTCCTTTTGCCTTTTTAAATATATACAACCAAACCCCGATTCAAGTACCGCACAATACACTTATATACACATGTGTACACTTCAATTATTCGGGTCTTACAAAAAATAGTGTTTTATATCACTGAAGAATTTCTCTCGTTTTTGGTACGATAATCCTTTTTCAAGGAATCCACATACTAAGTAGTTTGCATAGTCTGCAAACCATGGTATTTCATTATAATCTATCTTCAATAGATATTCATCAGGAAAGTTGTCTTGTATGGCCGATTCATTTAGAACTTCTAACTCAGGATTTTCAAGACGAGAAAGATGATCAGCGGCGAGATTTTCTGCTCCTCTTTTATCTCGGATTTCAATATCGAATTCTTGTAAGAGTAAGATCCAGCGGATTAATCTTGGTTTAGCATCTTGTTTCGAAAATAGGTATCTAAGAGCAGAATGGTCGGTATAGACCACCGTTTTTGCTAGAACGAGATATGAACGAAATTTGTCAAAAGCAAAGACAATAGCAAGGAGTTCTTTTTCGGTAGTTGTATAATTTGTTTGTGCTCCTTGTAACGTCTTACTAGCATAATATATAGGTTGAAATCTTTTTTCAATCCTTTGTCCTAAAACGGCTCCCATTGCAAAATCACTTGCATCGCACATTAGTTCAAATGGTAGATTCCAATTTGATGTTATCATGATCGGCACATTAGTGAGTTTCTCTTTAAGAATATTAAAAGATTTGATACATTCATCTGAAAAGATGAATGGAGCATCCTTTTCTAGGAGTTTATTCATAGGAGTGGCAATTTTAGAAAAATCTTTTATGAAACGTCGGTAAAAACCGGCATGCCCTAGAAAACTCCTAACTCCTCTAACATTGGTGGGATGTGGAAGTTTAGCAATTACATCTACTTTAGCTCTATCCACTTCAATTCCTTCTTTTGAAATTTTATGTCCAAGAACGATGCCTTCTTTAACCATGAAATGGCATTTCTCCCAATTAAGTACTAGATTTGATTGTTCGCATCTAATAAGCATTCGTTCCAGATTAACTAGACATGATTCAAATGTATCACCGAAGACTGAAAAGTCATCCATGAAAACTTCCATGCATTCTTCTATCATGTCGTGAAAAATTGCCATCATACACCTTTGAAAGGTTGCAGGGGCGTTGCAAAGTCCAAATGGCATGCGTTTGTAAGCAAAAGTACCATAAGGGCACGTGAATGTGGTTTTCTCTTGATCTTTGGGTGCTATTGGAATTTGAAAATATCCGGAAAATCCATCTAGAAAACAATAGTAACTATTTCCGGCTAATCTTTCCAACATTTGATCAATGAAAGGTAAGGGAAAGTGATCTTTTTTGGTGGCGTCATTTAATTTTCTATAATCAATACACACACGCCATCCTCTTACAGTCCTAGTAGGAATAAGCTCATTTTTTCATTTGTAATGACAGTCATGCCACCCTTCTTAGGCACGCATTGAACTGGGCTTACCCATGGGCTATCAGAAATTGGATAAATTAAACCTGCATCTAGCAGTTTAATTATTTCTTTTTTAACTACATCTTGCATATTAGGATTTAGTCTTCGTTGGCATTGCACATACGTTTTATGACCTTCTTCTATAAGGATTTTATGTGTGCAATACGAAGGACTTATTCCTTTAATATCATGAATCTTCCATGCAATGGCTGGTTTATGAGCTTTCAACACAGAAATGAGTTGTGATTTCTCATTTTCAGTAAGAGAAGACGATATTATTACAGGTAATTCAGATTCACCATGTAAATAAGCGTATTCCAAATGGTTTGGAAGTGGCTTTAATTCTAATGTCGGAGGTTCTTCTATCGATGATTTATATCGATATCTGTCTTCTTCTTTTAGCATCTGAATTTCTTCTGTTGTTGGTTCATGTCCATTAGCTATAAGTGTAGCTAACATTTCAACTTCATCAATTGGTTCTGTTCCTTCTCCTAAAGAACATTCTCCTGTTCCTTGTAATTCTGGAAATTCTTCTAACAATTCTACATGTGAGTCTATAGTTTGAATATAATAACATGTATCATCTGCAGATTGCGGTTATTCCATTGCTCTATCAACTGAAAAGGTAACACTCTCATCCTCTATACTTAGGGTCAATTTCTTACCGAACACGTCTATCATTGCTTTAGCCGTGTTTAAGAATGGTCTTCCTAATATGAGAGGAACTTGAGAATCTTCTTCCATGTCCAGAACAACAAAATCTACTGGAAATACTAAAGTACCAACTTTAACTAGCATGTTCTCCATTATCCCTCTAGGATATTTTATTGATCGATCGGCTAGTTGTATGCTTATTCTTGTTGGTTTCAATTCTCCAAGGTCTAGTTTAGCGTATAGTGAATACGGCATTAGGTTTATACTAGCACCTAAGTCTGCTAATGCTTCTATTGAACTAAGACTACACAGAAAACATGGAATTGTGAAACTTCCTGGATCAGATAGTTTTTCTGGTATCTTATTCAACAGCACTGCTGAACAATTAGCGTTCATAGTAACAGCCGAGAGTTCTTCCATTTTCTTTATATTCGTGATCAGATCTTTCAAGAAATTAGCATATCTAGGCATTCCTAAAATCACATCAATGAAAGGAAGATTTACATTTATCTGTTTAAACATATCCAAGAATTTGGATTGCTCGGCTTCAAGTTTCTCTTTCTTCATTTTACTCGGGTAAGGAAGTGGTGGTTGGTATGGTTTAACATAAGGTTTAGCCTTAATTGTGTTATCTTCAGTAACCTTTTCAACTACCAGTTCTTTTTCCTTATCTTGTTCAGGTTGTGGTTCTTGTGGAGTAGGAATAGCTTCATCAGAAGTTACAGGTATTTCAGGTGGTTTAAGTGTTGTACCACTTCTTGTGGTAATGGCTTTAGCTGTTTCATTCCGGGGGTTAGCATTTGTATTACTAGGTAAACTTCCCGGTTTTCTTTCACCTATTAACCTTGCTAGGTTACTTACTTCTTGTTCCAGATTTTGAATAGAAGCTTGTTGATTTCTAAATGCTTGAGCATTTTGTTCATTAGTTTGTTTCTGAGATGTGAAAAACTGCGTTTGAGTTTCAACTAGCTTCGTCATCATATCTTCTAAATTCGGCTTTTTATCATCGGTTTGTTGTGGTTTGTTTTAAAAATTAGGTCTTTGCTGGTTGTAAGTATTGTTAGATACTTGTTGATTGCTAGGACCTTGTTGGTTGTTGTATAGAATATTTCAGTTATAATTCTGGTTTTGATTGTAGATCGGTCTTGGCGGTTGATAATTATTTTGATAATTATTTCCAGGCCTTTGGTTTATGTATGAAATATTCTCTCTTTGTTCCATTGTTAATTCAATACTGAGACAATCTTTTGTCAAATGTGGTCCTCCACACTGCTCACAACTAATTCGTATTGAGTGAATATCCTTAGTCATCTTTTCCATTCGTCTCTCGACAGCATCTATCTTTGCGGAAATGGAATCTAAGTCATGGCTAGAATCGGCTCTAGCTGCTTTAGATGATCTAACGATATCTTTTTCTTGGTGCCACTCATGTGAGTGGGAAGCAGTGTTATCAATAATTTTGTAAGCATCAGTTTCGGTTTTCTTCATAATGGAACCACCAGCTGCTATATCGATGTCTTTTCTTGTGGTGATGTCGCATCCTTGGTAGAATATTTGTACTATTTGACAGGTGTCTAAACCATGTTGCGGACATCCTCTTAATAACTTTCCAAATCTTGTCCACGCCTCATATAGAGTTTCATTCGGTTTCTGTGTGAACGTAACAATTTCTCCTTGAAGTCTTACGGCTTTAGATGCCGGAAAGAATTGTTTAAGAAATTTTTCAACTAAAACATCCCATGTATCAATCGCCCCTTCAGGTAACGATTCCAACCAATCTTTGGCTTCTCCCTTTAAAGTCCAGGGAAATAACATGAGATATATCTGTTCATCCTCAACTTCTCTTATTTTAAATAGTGTGCAGATCTTATTAAAGGTACGAAGATGTTCATTTGGATCTTCCTTCGGTGCACCACTAAATTGGCATTGATTAGTCACCATGTGTAGAATTTGTCCTTTGATTTCATAATCTGGCGCATTAATGCCAGGATGAGTAATTGCGTGACCTTGGCCAGTGCGTTTAGCTCTCATTCGGTCTTCCATACTTAAAGGTTCCAGATTCTCCATAATTGAATTTGTTGAATCGGAATCACTAGAGGATTATGATTTAATGGTTCGTTCCTCAACAATCTCTGTTTGAATGATTGGTGGTTCCGGAGGAAAGTTTAGTGGTTCAGGATCTATGAATCGTCCCTGAATATTTTCCGGATTCTCAATTGTGAGGTCGGGTTCAAAAAATGGATTATCGGAAATTTGAACTGGAGTACTTGGTCGACTGGATGATGATTCTAAAGAAAAATCAACAGCGGTTATATTTGCTAAATGTCTTGATCTAGTTATAGGTGGTGAATGTACAAAAGGTGGTGAACGTCTTGCTCGGTGCATTCACTGAATATCCTATTAGTTTTTAAAAAGAAAGAAAAATTATATAAGTTATCCAATTAATAGACTTTTCTGATTTTGTCCACGTTTCGAATAGCCAAAAGATGCAGCAGAGGGGCAGGATTCGTTTGGTCTCAATATAATTGAGGACTGTTTGGCTCCAATAACCCGGTCCACGTACAAATCCAACTATTACTACGAACCAGAAAATTTTGATGTCTATCAATTTTACCACTTAAAATAAATTTTCGTAATTTTAAGAAATTTAGATAAGAAGTAGAATAAAAATCTATGTCCTAAAACTAGAATGACGAGAAATAAGAAAGAAAAAGAGCGAGTAAGAAAAAGATCAAAAAATAAAAATAAGAAAGAAAAAGAGTGACTTATAGAACTTAAAAACACTCGACTAACCCAACCTTATTACTATCACTAACTTAAAATTATAATCGCAAATTGAGATTACTAATTGGAATGATAATTGATACATAGGTAAAAGGTGTCTAAAAATATTAAAGATTACAAGAAAATCTATATCCCAAATGGCAATAACTTAAAAAGAAACTAAAACTTAAAAAGACGTCGCAAAATTCTAAAGTACCTAAATCTTAGTCTAAAGAAAAGGCACTTAAGGGATTTTACGGCAAAGCCTAAAAATCTAGAAGTAAAAAAATAATTATGGCAATAACTTAGTTTAAAACTAAAAATTAACAAAAAATACAAATATTACGCTAAAACAATTAAAAAGGGAGAAAATATAAAAATATACAAAAAGTTATAAAAAGTACAATTTTTATAAAAATATTATTTTTATATTATTTATTTATTAAAACTAGTAATTTTACATTAATTAAACTAATTTAACTAAATATATAAATTAAATAAAAAGAAACTTAAAACTAATTATAATAATAATAAGTAATTAGGGTTAATAATAATAATAATTAATAATTACCCCGTATTTAATGCCTGATTAGGGTTTCTCTCGGCATGTCAGAGTGTCTCCGCGAGTCGCGGTATTCGAAGCTGCAAACTCCGCGAGTCGCGGGGTTCCAATTTTCAGATGACAGGTTGATTAAAATTGGACGCGTTTTTTTTTATATTCTGTTTTATATTTTCTGTTTAAATAAAAATATTTATATAATAAAAACTTATATTTAAAAACTAAAATAAAAATAGAACTACTTTATAATTTTAAAAATATCTTAAAAATAGATTTATATATATATTAATTTTTTTTTAAAATAAAAATATTTAAATAAAACTTATATTTTTATAAAATAAAAATAAAGAAACTTTATAAAATTTAAATATTTAACAAAATCTTAAAAAAAAATATAAATTTTTGTTTTCTTTTTATATTTTTGAATAATTAAAAACGTATTTTTACAAAAGTGAATTTTAATAAAAGTAAACTAAAAATAAAAATCTTTTTTTTTTAAAAAAAAATTTAGCGTTACGCTTCCGGCTTTTAAGCTAGATTTTCTCCGGCAGCGGCGCCAAAAATATACTTGATGTCGTGCGAGGTGTATATAAAATAGCTTTATATTTTAAAAGGAAATACTATTAAATACGATACAATTTTACACAAGATATTTATTTATTTATAGAATGGATATACTTAAACCTTGCTACAACACTTGTAGGCAGTGTACCTAATCGTACAGTAGTGTAGTTTTTAGTAAGTCCGGTTCGTTCCACAGGGAAAATCTTTAAACAAAGCTTAACGCTATATTAGTTTACTTTTATAAAAATACAAATATATATATATATAAGTAATATTATTATTATAAAGGGGGTTTTTACCGTTTAATGACCGGTTTGTCGATTTTAAAACTTTAGTCGCAGTTAAAACAAAATGTAAAATATTAAATAAATAAAAGACTTAATTTAAAGCATAAAGTAAATAACGATAATGAAATTGCGATAAATAAAAGTGCGATAAAATAAACTTGCGATAATTAAAAAGTACGATAATTAAAAGTGCAATTAAATACAATAACAATAAATAAAAGTGTTATAATTAGAAGTGCAATTAAATATAAAATAAAAGAAATTAAATATGAAATAAAAGAATTATGCTTATTTAAACTTCCGTAATCATGATGTTTGACGTGTTGATTTTAGTTTTATGCCCATGGGTTAATTGTCCTTTGTCCTGGATTATTTAATATGTCCGTCTGGTTTTTGTCCATAACAGTCCATCAGTCATAAATATAAAGTGCGAGTGTCCTCGTCAAATTATCCTTATACCCGAAGTCAAATATTCCAACTAATTGGGGACTTAAACTGTAACAAGATTTTAATACTTTGTTTAATAATTACACCAGGATGTCGACTGAGTGTAACCCAAGGTTTTAATACTTTGTTATCAATTATACCAAGTGTCCTTGTACATAATTTCACCCCTGTTTTAATTATTCTAGTGGCTATTAATCCATTCCCGTGTCCGGTTAATTGAACGATTATTCGTACATATAAATACCCTGCCCATCGTGTCCGATCGAGTGTATATGGTAATTTATGGGTACGTCCAATTGTAAATCTTTATATTAAAATTAATAAACTATCATTTAGTTAAACAAATATAAAGCTCATTAATAGCCCATAGTCTAAGTTCCACAAGTGTCGTTCTTTTGTCCAAACCCCAATTATGGTACAAAGCCCAATTACCCAATTTTAGTAATTAGCCCAACATCATGATTACTTCGTTTTAAATAAGCATAATAATAACTTAGCTACGAGACATTAAATTAAAAAGGTTGAACATAACTTACAATTATTAAAAATAGCGTAGCATTACACGGACAGAATTTCGACTTACACCCTTACAATATTCGCTAACATACCCTTATTATTAGGATTAAAATTAAAATTAAAATATAAATTATAAATATAAATATTACGTATATAGATAGAGAGATTGATATATATTGATGATAAAAATGATCAGAATTCGTTGGGTTTTATAGGAATTTTCGTATTTGGCTGCTCCACGAGTCGCGGCATTTTTGGCCTCCATACTCCGCAACTCGCGGAGTTCGTAATTCCAGCTCACAAAGGTTTGTATTTTAATTTGCCGACGTTTTATAAATATATTATAATATATATATTAATTTTAAGAATTAATTATATATTATATTATATTTATATACATAGTTAACTTGTAATTTTTAGTCCGTTGCGTCGAGCGTTGAGAGTTTACTCTGGTCTCGGTTCCGGATTTTCGAACGTCCTTGCGTGCAATTTAATATCTTGTACTTTGCGTTTTGAATCTTGTACTCTTGTAATTTCGAAACGTTTCTTATCAATAATTGGAACCTCTTTGATTGTATTTTGTACTTTTGAGCTTTTTGGTCGTTTGCATCTTCAATTCGTCGAATCTGTCTTTTGTCTTCACCTTTTATTATTTAAACGAATATCACTTGTAAATAGAACAATTGCAACTAAAAGCTTGTCTTTCTTGAGGAATAATGCTATGAAATATATGTTCGTTTTTAGCATTATCAAATATTCCCACACTTGAGCGTTGCTTGTCCTCAAGCAATATAGTCTTGAAATACTAGAATCACTTCTTTATTCTTCACACTTTGTACATCAGTAATTTCTATACGGCGGTATAAACAATGTTAATAACGTTGTGGTTTACAGTCCCATATGACTATAAAAATTTAGATCCTTTAAGGAAATTGGATCTTTATGAAAATATTTGATCTTTTGAAAATTAAATCTAGTTTTTATCCTAGATAAGTTTTCCGGAATAACCCTTCACCGGTGTTTGCAAATTATTTTTGTGGGTTTGGTGGGTTTCATATTTGAAAATTTTAGCTCAAAACTTATGGTTTTGTGTCACCCACTTGCTAACCTTGTATTTGGCTGCTCCGCGAGTCGCGACATTTTTGGCCTCCATACTCCGCAACTCGCAGAGTTCGTAATTCCAGCTCACAAAGGTTTGTCTTTTAATTTGTCGACTTTTTATAAATATATTATAATATATATATTAATTTTAAGAATTAATTATATATTATATTATATTTATATACATAGTTAACTTGTAATTTTTAGTCCGTTGCGTCGAGCGTTGAGAGTTTACTCTGGTCTCGGTTCCGGATTTTCGAACGTCCTTGCGTGCAATTTAATATCTTGTACTTTGCGTTTTGAATCTTGTACTCTTGTAATTTCGAGACGTTTCTTATCAATAATTGGAACCGCTTTGATTGTATTTTGTACTTTTGAGCTTTTTGGTCGTTTGCGTCTTCAATTCGTCTCGAATCTGTCTTTTGTCTTCACCTTTTATTATTCCCACACTTGAGATCATGCAATGCCCTCATTTGCATGAAATCACACTATAATTATAAATTAATGAGGGTGATTACTGTAGAAAAGTGATTAAAAATACTCAGTTTGTAATTACTAAATTCGTCGAATGATAGATGGCGCGCCTCATCGTTCATTTCTTTTGTTGTAATTTCACATATATTTTGCGTCTTATCGTCAAAATTAGTAGCTTTTGCTGAACTTAATCTTTGAAAGTGCGCTGTTTTACCATCTTTTGTACATAAGATAAACTACAAACATATAATATATATATATATATATATATATATATATATATATATATATATATATATATATATATATATATATATATATATATATATATATATATATATATATATAGTTTTTTTTATATAAAACCTTTATTTATTAAAACAATTTAAATGAATAATTTTTTTTTTTAAATTTTGTTTCCTTTTACTTTAGGTAGTTTCGGTACGTTAACCTAGTCCGTCCCTCGACAAAATTTAAAATTTATCGTTTTTAAAGCGATTGTTTTAAAAGCAAAGATTTTTGGGTTTTTAAAATTTTTTTTTTTTTGGTATACTTTAGATCAATAAAATTAAAAATAATGATAACAAAATTTTTCGCCCTGCCCTCGGGTAAAGCAATTTCGGTTCAATGACCTAGTCTTCAACTTACGATGAATTTTAGAAATCATTTTTTAAACTTAATGCAATAAAGTAATTTTTGTTTTTTTTTAAAATCACACAAAAATTAAATTTAAAAATGCGTATTAATTTAATATAAAACCTACAAAACAAAAATTCAGAATGGGGGGAGAAAACTAGTTCTTTAGTGTCTGCTAGTGAAAAAGACCAATCGGATTCTACTCTCAGAACTACACGAGAATAGAACAACTAACTCTAGACAATGTTTTCTTTTTAGAACATTTGAATCTCCCCACACTTAGGTAGCTGTGGTGTCAAAATTGTGATTAACTTTATTGTCAATTTCTTTTGGACCATAATCAACTTGCATATCTGTGACTTTTTCTTTAAGCCATTGGTCGGATTCATGTTTAATATCCACAAATTCAACTAGTTTCGCCTTTTCTTTAGGCGATAGATTGGATACTAACCGGTTACATAACTTAAAGTTCCCCTTGGTTCTATCATCGGGAATCCGTTTAATAAGTTTCTTCATTGAACTTTTAATAACGGAGTCATTTAATTTTGTATCAACAACGATGTTCTTTGTTATCAGGTCATCATTATGTGGTACTTCATTTTCCCCACACTTAGGCATTTTATTATTGCTAAGCACTACCGTTGGAGTTGGTAAAACAATATGGTTCTTACCAATCATTTTTGTTGGTTCAACGGTTTTGGTTGGTGGAGATTTAGACTTTCGACTCACAAAGGTGATCGATTTTTCACCATCACTAAGTGTCATTCTACCCTCTCTTACATCAAATAACTCCCCGGTAGACGCTAAGAATTGTCGGCCTAAAATTAGAGGAATGTTTGGGTCCTCTTCAATGCCAATGACAATAAATTCTACTAGAAAGGTTAAATTACCCACTTGAACGGGTAGGTTGTCAGCAATTCCAACTGGGTGCCTAATGGTTTGATCAAAGAGTCGGACACTCATCTCTGTTGGACTTAACTCACCTACTCCTAATCTCTTATATAATGAAAGAGACATAACACTTATACTCGCACCTAAATCTGCTAGTGCATCATACATGACACAATCACTAAGTAGACAAGGAACAATAAATTTACCCGGATCACCCAACCTGGGTGGAACTTTTGGTGGAACTGTCTTTACCGGGTTTACTTTTACGGTTTTTGTTTCTTGCACTTTCTTATTCTTCTTCTTCTTTCCAGAGGTATCACAAACTTTATTAACTATTACTTGTTCATACTCAACTCCTTTCCTTGGAAACAGGATGGGTGGTCTGTATGGTGCCACCACTGGCTTTACATACTCGGATGGTGGTGGTGTTGTAACTTCTTCATTGTTACTCATATCTAAAACCTTCCTATCATCTAATGTTGGTTTTTCAGAATTCGTTGAAACCATATTAACATTCTCATTCCGAGGATTTACTTCAGTATTACTCGGTAGCTTTCCTTATTCCCTCTCACTCATCATGCTAGCAAGAGTACCTACGTGTTTTTCTAGATTCAAAATGGAAGCTTGTTGAGTTCTTAGTGACTGATCAAACCTCTCATTTGTTTGGGTTTGAGATGCAATAAATTGTTTTTGAGATTCCATTAGCTTTGCCATCATTTCTTCCAGATTTGGCTTTTTCTCTTCGGTTTGTTGTGGTGGTTTATACAAGCTAGGTCTTTGTTGATTGAAAGTGTTGTTTTGAGTTGGTTGGTTATTCAGACCTTGTTGGTTATACGAGTTATTGTTTGGCCCATTTGGATTGTAAAGAATGTTTTGATTTCGATTGAAGTTTGGCCTTGGCAGTTGATAATTATTTTGATAATTATTTCCCGGCCTTTGGTTCATGTAGGAAATATTCTCTCGTTGTTCCATGGTTTGCTCAATGTGACAATCTTTTGTTAAGTGTGGTCCACCGCATTGCTCACAACTGATTCATATTGCGTGAATATCTTTATTCATCTTTTCCATTCGTCTCTCGAAAGCATCTATTTTTGCGAAAACGGAATCAAAGTCATGGCTAGAATCGGCTCTAGCTGCTTTAGATGAACGAAAGATATCTTTTTCCTGGTGCCACTCATGTGAGTGGGAGGCTGTGTTATCAATAATTTTATAAGCTTCAGTTGCTGTTTTCTTCATAATGGAACCACCAGCTGCTTTGTCGATATCTTTTCGTGTAGTGATGTCGCATCCTTGATAGAATATTTGCACTATTTGATAAGTGTCTAAACCATGTTGAGGACATCCTCTCAACAACTTTCCAAATCTTGTCCATGCCTCATATAATGTTTCATTTGGCTTTTGCGTGAACGTAACTATTTCTCCTTGAAGTCTCACAGCTTTAGATGCCGGAAAGAATTGTTTAAGAAAATTTTCAACTAAGACATCTCATGTATCAATCGCCCCTTCAGGTAACGATTCTAACCAATCTTTGGCTTCTCCCTTTAAAGTCCAGGGAAATAACATGAGATAGATCTGTTCATCTTCAACTTCTCTAATTTTGAATAGAGTACATATCCTATTAAAGGTTCGAAGATGTTCATTTGGATCTTCTTTTGGCGTACCACTATATTGGCATTGATTAGTTACCATGTGTAGGATTTGTCCTTTGATTTCATAATCTGGTGCATTAATGTCTGGCTTAATAATGGCGTGACCTTGGCCCATACGTGTGGCTCTCATTCGATCTTCCATACTTAAAGGTTCCGTTACTTCCATAATTAAAATTGTTGAATACGAATCATTAGAGGATTCTGATTTAACGGTTTGTGGTTCAGGAGGAATGATTAGTGGTTCAGGATCTTGGAATTGTCCTTGAATATCCTCCGGGTTCTCGGTAGTGAAGTCAGGTTCAAAAAATGGATTATCGGAAATTTGAATTGGAGTACTTGGTCGACTAGATGACGATTCTAAAGAAAAATCAACGACAATATTGGCTCGATGTCTTGATCGAGTTACATGTGGTTGATGTTATGCGAGGTGTATATGAAATAGCTTTATTTTTACAACTAAATACTATTAAATACGAAACAATTTTACACAAGATATTTATTTATTTATAGAATGGATATACTTAAACCTTGCTACAACACTTATAGGCAGTGTACATAATTGTACAGTAGTGTAGTTTTTAGTAAGTCCGGTTCGTTTCACAGGGAAAAATCTTTAAACAAAGCTTAACGCTATATTAGTTTTAATTTATAAAAATACAAATATATATATAAGTAATATTATTATTATAAAGGGGGGTTTTTACCGTTTAATGACCGGTTTGTCGATTTTAAAACTTAGTCGCAGTTAAAACCTAATGTAAAATATTAAATATATAAAAGATTTAATTTAAAGCGTAAAGTAAATAACGATAATGAAATTGCGATAAATAAAATTGCGATGAAATAAAATACAATAATTAAAAAGTGTGTTAATTAAAAGTGCAATTAAATACAATGACAATAAATAAAAGTGCGATAAATAGAAGTGCAATTAAATATAAAATAAAGGAAATTAAATATGAAATAAAATAATTATGCTTATTTAAACTTCCGTAATCATGATATTTGACGTGTTGATTTTAGTTTTATGCTCATGGGTTAATTGTCCTTTGTCCTGGATTATTTAATATGTCAGTCTGGTTTTTGTCCATAACAGTCCATCAGTCATAAATATAAAGTGCGAGTATCCTCGTCAAATTATCCTTATACCCGAAGTTAAATATTCCAACTAATTGGAGACTTAAACTTTAACAAGGTTTTATTACTTTGTTTAATAATTACACCAGGTTATCGACTGCGTGTAACCCAAGGTTTTAATACTTTGTTATCAATTATGCCAAGTGTCCTTGTACATAATTTTACCCCTGTTTTAATAATTCCATAGACTATTAATCAATTCCCGTGTCCGGTTAAATGAACGATTATTCGTACATATAAATACCCCGCCCATCGTGTCCGATCGAGTATATATGGTTATTTATAGGGACGTCCAATTGTAATTCTTTATATTAAAATTAACAAACTATCATTTAGTTAAATAAATATAAAGCCCATTAATAGCCCATAGTCTAATTTCCACAAGTGTCGTTCTTTTGTCCAAACCCCAATTATGGTACAAAACCCAATTACCCAATTTTAGTAATTAGCCCAACATCATGATTACTTCGATTTAAATAAGCATAATAATAACTTAGCTACGAGACATTAAATTAAAAAGGTTGAACATAACTTACAATGATTAAAAATAGCGTAGCGTTACACGGACAGAATTTCGACTTACACCCTTACAACATTCGCTAACGTACCCTTATTATTAGAAATTAAAATTAAAATTAAAATATATATATATATATATATATATATATATATATATATATATATATATATATATATATATATATATATATATATATATATATACACGTTTATAGAGAGATTGATAAAAGGATATATAAAACGATCAAAATACGTTAGCTTTTATAGGCATTTTTGTTCAGGGTATCTCCGCGAGTCGCGGTCCCTTTGCACTACAAACTCCGCAAGTCGCGGAGTTCGTAAACCCAGCTCACACAAGTTTGGATCCTAGTCTGCCGACGGTTTTAATATATAAATATAATATATATATAATTTATATAATTAATTATATATTATATTATATTTATATACATAGTTAACTTGTAATTTTTAGTCCGTTGCATCGAGCGTTGAGAGTTGACTCTGGTCCCGGTTCCGGATTTTCGAACGTCCTTGCGTACAATTTAATATCTTGTACTTTGCGTTTTGAATCTTGTATTCTTGTAATTTTGAGACGTTTCTTATCAATAATTGGAACCACTTTGATTGTATTTTGTACTTTTGAGCTTTTTGGTCGTTTGCGTCTTCAATTCGTCGAATCTATCTTTTGTCTTCACCTTTTATTATTTAAACGAATATCACTTGTAAATAAAACAATTGCAACTAAAAGCTTGTCTTTCTTGAGGAATAATGCTATGAAAGATATGTTCATTTTTAGCATTATCAAATATTCCCACACTTGAGCGTTGCTTGTCCTCAAGTAATATAGTCTTGAAATACTAGAATCACTTCTTTATTCTTCACACTTTGTACATCAGTGATTTCTATACGGCGGTATAAACAATGGTAGTAACGATGTGGTTTACAGTCTCACATGACTATAAAAATTTAGATCCATTAAGGAAATTGGATCTTTATGAAAACATTTGATCTTTTGAAAATTCATTCTAGCTTTTACCCTAGCTAAGTTTTCAGGAATAACCCTTCACCGGTGTTTGCAAATTGTTTTTGTGGGTTTAGTGGGTTTCAGATTTGAAAATTTTAGCTCAAAACTTGCGGTTTTGTGTCACCCACTTGCTAACCTTGTATTGGGAAAGCAACACGTCTAGTATACTTGCTCCGTATATTACCTTTCGGTAAACTACCGTCCGGTTGTAAAGGAAAGCGTTTGAACAAGCAACTTTTAAGGCAATGTCCCCTGACATGCTTTTGTTCATGGTCTAAAACGTGTCAGATGCTATTACTATCCTTTGTAGGAGCAATAGTAAAGATCATCCTATAATTTTTCTGGTCTGGCACAAGGTCCTGTCTTCGACCATGCTATGCAACCACCGTTCTTACGGTTGACACCCGATTTGGTTCAGGTGACCTAATGAATTCCAGGTGAATTCCTAGGATTTTACGTTCAATGGTAATGAACGCATTGAAAATAGGTTTTCAGAAAACAAATCGGTTTGAAATTTTGATCAAAATATTTTCTCGTTCAAGCTCGAGTTTAGATATCATTGAATTCCATGAGTTTGTAATTCTCAATCTTTAAGGTCAATCTCTAGGATTGAGTAATATCAGTCTTAAAAGCTGACTTTTGATCTTTAAGGAGATTATCCTTTCTGGGGATCTGATTCATTAGTCTTATCAAGCTAATTTGCACGGTGCTCCCCATCTTACGAGACAGATCCTCTCATGGTTAGGATAAGTCTGACCACTTGGCGACCCTGTTTGATGTTGAGGTCCATGGATTTCCTGCTGATTTTAGAGATGACTTTTCTAGATTTTTCGTCAACCTACAGCTAGTCTGGACGACAACTTCATGACCTAAATCAAGAAGCGCGTTTCTCTTTCAGAAGACTTTACTTTCTTTTAATGATGGAATTGATTCATCGTGTAGATCCATCTCTTCTTTTCTTTTATCGGGTAAAACAGTTAATTATCGTCCAAAACAAAAGTATTTTCAATTATTTGTACAAAAATATGTGATATATATTTTGAATAACTTGATAAATTTTCTCACACTTGGCTTTTATTTTCTTTTATTTACCTTTTTATTGTCCTCTATTTCATTTTAAATGGACTCTAACATTTTGGTTTGTTTCTCAATTTATGTCCTTTCCAAGGTAACAATAATTTCGGTGTTAACACCTAGTTTTATCGTTCATAAATATGTATAAACATGATTTTGAGTTCATTTAATTGAAAATTTTGAAAATTTTTACTAGAATTGGGTAGTCAGTATATAAGACTAGGGCCGTTCTTTATTATCAGAGAGCACTAGATTCTAATACAACTACCGCGTTACTAGTATTTTTAATGGTAACCAAGTGTATAAAGTAAAAATTTTAAAATCCGAAAGAATTTAACCCCTTCCCACACTCAAGATCTTGCAATGCCCTCAATTGCAAGAAATCAGTAACAATTTAAATTATTGAGGGTGATTAGCGTAGAAAAATGATTAAATTTTACCAAAGTTTCCAAACATATTGTTGTTTGTGTTGAATGATAAATGGTGCACATCATTTGTTCATTCGGTCTTCTTGTTATTTCACATATATTTCGCATCTTGTCGTCAAAATTAGTTGCTTTTGCTGAACTTAATGCCAGTTTTTGAAGATGCGTTGTTTTACCCTGTTGTGTACATAAGATAAAATGCAAACATATATACATATTTTTGAAGTTTGGTATATTACCCCACATTCAAAAATTATTAAAATCTAATAATAAAAGTTAGAAAATTATAAAAACTATTACAATATTAACATAAGTGTTAAATGTAGTAACATTACAAAAATAAATAAAACTAAATAAACTAGGGTTGATACTGATACCAGTAGGGGTTCCATGCATAACCGTATGTGTTATAAAATGCTTCAGCTGGGTTATAAGTAGGATACGGTGGTTGGATCTCTATAGACCAGGGAGGAAATACGGGCTTTGGAGTAGGAATATAGTTTCTACCTATATGTTGGCAATGTGCTATGATATGGTTTTGATGAACTTGCCAATCTTCAAATGCTCGATGTCTAGCATTTTCATACTCTTGTGAAGCTATAAACCTTTGCATTTCTGTCATTTCATTTCCCCCTCCCACATTACCTGGCTGTTGATTTCTTTCAACCTGTGGATGTCTTCCATTATATTGTACTGCGGCATTATTTCGCCTCTTCAAAACCTTAGCACCATGATATACATTTAAACCAATTGTATCGTGGGGTTCTGGTTCTTCGATTAATAATCCCCCCGACTTATATTCACATCGAGATACTCAGCAATTAATGTAATAAATATACCACCTCCTATTATACTGTGCGGTCTCATCCCCCTAACCATAGCCGATAAATAATAACCCACACAATAAGGTATACTTACAGCGCTTTGTGGGTCTCGAATACACATGTGGTAAAATAAATCTTGCTCATTTACCTTTTCCTTATTTTTACCTCGCTGTGTAATTGAGTTCGCTAGAAACCTGTGAATTACTCTTAACTCAGCTCTATCAATATCAAGATAAGAGTAATTTCCCCCTTTAAATCGGTGATGGCTAGTCATTTGACTCCATACACCATGCGTATCAAAATTTTCATCAATCTTCCTACCATTTAATATCAACCCTCGACAATCGGCAGATGCTAGCTCCTCAGGCGTATATATATGTAAGGCCTGAGCCATGTCTAGTAGAGACATGTGGCGCATCGAACCTCCTAACAAAAATCTAATAAAAGTTCGATCGGTTAAACTAGCTACCTGATCATTTATTTCTATACTACACAATAATTCTTCACACCATACTTTATATACAGGTCTACGCATGTTGAATAATCGTACCCAATTGTTAAAAGTAGAATTACCATACCTCTGTGTAAGTAATTCTCTAATCCGTTCGCCCAATCCTACGGCTTCTAACGGTTCCCATTCTATTACCCTAGGTACTTCAACAGCTTTAGAATGAAGAGTGTGGAAGCTCCTTTGGTATTTTGGATAATCTATCCAACGTCTGTCTAATCTCAAGTTCGGGTGCAAATCTTCCACGTGCATATCTGAAAATGTCATAACTGGATGAGGTATATCTTGTTTGTAATAGTTATCAACATCTTGTTGTTCCGCATTCTCAGGAGGAGCAATGCTAGCTTGGGATGAAGATTCACCCCTTTCAGTCTGCAAAACACATCAAACACAATTTTTGTGCATCCAAATATGCATTAGTGTCAGCAAAATCATCAATCAAAATAATTACAATGACATGTTCAATTTATATCAAACTTATGCTCATTTTCATATTTTTATCAAATCTACACTTTTTCAAATAAGCATATACGAAAATGTTCGCCAAGTTCATAAGCATTCAACTCAAATAACATGTCAAAATAATCATTATTAGCAATTAAACAAGTTTCAAATGGCATTATTTCTCAAAAATCAAGTTCATGAATTTTAGACTTGAAAAAGTCCACTTTAATTCTCAAAAATCATGCTTAGGCTCAAAGTTTGGATCATTTAACTACCTAAACATGTTACACTACTTAATTTAGCAATAATTCATGCCAAAAATCGGCCATAACCTGTTTATATCAAAAAGCCCCAATTTTGCTCAAGAACACAAACCCTAGATTACTCAAAATTTGAAGTTTAAGGCTTCTAATCATGTTAAATAGCATCACTCTAGGTTATATAAGCATAATACATAAGCAATTTAAGCATAATTACACTAAAAAGCATCAAAATCGAATTGGGTATAAAATTGCTCAAGAACACTAAATTTTCGGATTAAAGGGTGTTTTGGTGTAGAAATTTACCGTTTTCCTTGATAGCATTCTTCTCAACATGATTTTGTGAAAGATTTGATGAAAAATGGTCAAAAATTGCGAATTTAGGAGGCTTTTTTTCGGGTTTTTTCGCAGTATTTTGGGTGTTTGTGTGTTGGGGACTGTCTGATCGATCCCTTTAATTTTTTTTTCTGGATTTTGCAAACTCCGCGAGTCGCGGTGTTTACCCATTACAAACTCCGCGAGTCGCGGTGTTTGTATTTTTTTTTAATAAAAACCTTAACTTATAAAACAATTAATTAATTAATTCTAAAATTTTGTTTCCCTTGTTATTTAAGAGGAGGTCGTTTCGGAACGATGTCGTAGTCCGTCCCTCGACAAAATTTTAAAATTTGTCTTTTTGAAGCGTGGTTTTAAAAGCAATGATTTTTGGGTTTTTTTAATTTTTTTGGCATACTTTAAATTAATAAGATTAAAAATAACGATAATAAAAATTCTCGTCCCGCCCTCGGGTAAAGCAATTTCGGTTCAACGAACTAGTCTTCAACTCACGACGAATTTTAAAAATTATATTTTTAACTTAGCGAAATAAAGTAAATTTTTGTTTTTAAATTCACACCAAACTTAAATTTAAAATGCATAAAATTAAAAAAATTCACACCAAACTTAATTAAAAATTCATATTATAAATTCACACCAAACTTAAATTATATTTTTGTTTTTATATATACAAACTTATATTAAAAATATTAATTTTCCAAATATTTACAATTTTAAAAGTTTACAATATTTATTTAATATTAATTTATTAATTTTTTAAAAACATGGTAAAAATAAAATTAAAAATCTTTTTGGCTTTTATCCCACTTTAATCAATCAAATATTATCAAAAATATGCGCCCCTCTTTCCGGTAAAGTAATTTCGGTTCCATGACCTAATTTAACTCATGACGAATTTTTGAAATATTTTAAGTTGATTGATTAAAGATATTTATACCTTAAGAATAAACGTTAAATTTCGCAGTGATGTAATAAATTTTTGTATGATATCAATAATTTCGGTCGCAAGACCTAATTTCATCGAATACCAATTTAATACTTTATAGCGAACAAATTAGCGTTTATTATCAAAAGGTTAAAAATAAAAATAAAAATAAAAACTGTACAAACTTATCTGTGAAATAGATTTCTTAGTGATATGCTCTAGCCCACTCATAAGATAGTCGGACTAATTGATTTTCCATGGCTACATAGGCGTAACCTCGAGCATTTAATGTTTTTTCTTCTAAACATATGAACAGTCCGTCTCTGCATAAAGTAACAAATTCGGTATTTGAATAGGTTTGATTATTTGAACATTTACCTTCGTGTGACCATTTTCCGCATTTGTGACATCTTTCAAGGTGTCGTGCTCTTCTTTTCGCTGCGGATTTTGATTTTCCTTTACCAAATTGTAACTTATTATCTTCGCATCTGGATTCTTTTCTTACTCCGTCCAATTTACTTCTGATTAATGATACTAGTTCACTCGGAAGTGTGTCATTATTTCGTTTAGTGATCAAAGCGTGTAGCATTAGACCATGGTTTAATTCACAGGAAGTCTTCATTTCGTAAAACCTAAAAAAAATAAAAATACAGAATGGGGGAAGAAGACTAGTTCTTTAGGGTCTGCTAGGGAAAGACCATTCGGGTTCCATTTTCGAGAACTACACGAAAACAGAAAATCTAACTCTAACATAAATACATATTATCCTTTAAAGACTTGATTCTCCCCACACTTAGTTAGCTGTGGTATCGAAATTGTGATTAACTTCGTTGTTGACTTCCATCGGACTATCTATGTAGTGTTTAACTATATGACCATTAACTTTAAATTCAATCCCATTTGAATTTATTAATTCTATCGTTCCGTATGGGAAAACTCTTTTGAATATGAATGGTCCAGACCATCTTGATTTCAATTTTCCAGGAAATAGATTGAATCGTGAATTGAAAAGAAGAACTCTGTCTCCTTCTTTAAATTCTTTTGAACTTCTGATTCTTTTATCATGCCATTTCTTCATTCTTTCTTTATAGATTAACGAATTTTCGTATGCTTCATGTCTTAATTCTTCTAATTCGTTTAGTTGACTTAACCGTAGACGTCCAGCTTCATGTAAATCAAGATTACATGTCTTCAAAGCCCAAAATGCTTTGTGTTCAATTTCTACTGGAAGATGACATGCTTTTCCGTAAACGAGTCTAAAAGGTGTGGTTCCAATTGGAGTTTTGTAGGCTGTTCTAAAAGCCAGAGTGCATCCTCCAATTTTATGGACCATTCCTTCGAATTTGATCCTACGATTTTCTCTAGAATACGTTTTAAAGCTCGGTTGGTATTTTCAACTTGTCCACTTGTTTGTGGATGATATGCGGTGGAGATTTTATGAGTTACTCCATATCTTTTAAGAACTTTCTCAAGTTGATTATTACAGAAATGAGTACCCCGATCACTTATTAAAGCTTTCGGTGTTCCAAACCTTGCAAAAAGACGTTTTAAAAAGTTGACTACAACTCGTGCATCGTTAGTTGGGAGAGCTTGTGCTTCCGCCCATTTAGATACATAATCAATGGCTACGAGAATGTAGAGATTATTATGAGATTTCGGAAATGGACCCATAAAGTCAATACCCCAAATGTCAAATACTTCACATACTTGAATGACATTTTGTGGCATTTCATCACGTTGACTTATTTTTCCGGACCTTTGACATGCATCACAGGATTTGCAAAGAAGGTGTGCGTCTTTGTAAATTGTAGGCCAATAGAATTCAGCATCATAAACTTTTCTTGCTGTTAGTTGAGGCCCATAATGCCCTCCTGTTGGTCCTGTGTGACAATAGTTTAAGATTTTACTAGCTTCATCTCCGAATACACATCGACGTATTATTCCATCGGGACAACTTTTAAACAAATGTGGATCTTTCCAGAAATAGTGTTTTATATCACTGAAGAATTTCTTTCGTTTTTGGTACGATAATCCTTTTTCAAGGAATCCACATACTAAGTAGTTTGCATAGTCTACAAACCATGGAATTTCATTATAATCTATCTTCAATAGATATTCATCAGGAAAGTTGTCTTGTATGGCCGATTCATTTGGAACTTCTAATTCAGGATTTTCAAGACGAGAAAGATGATCGGCTGCGAGATTTTCTGCTCCTCTTTTATCTCGGATTTTAATATCAAACTCTTGTAAAGTAAGATCTAACGGATTAATCTTGGTTTAGCATCATGTTTCGAAAATAGGTATCTAAGAGCAGAATGGTCGGTATAGACCACCGTTTTAGCTAGAACGAGATATGAACGAAATTTGTCAAAAGCAAAGACAATAGCAAGGAGTTCTTTTTCAGTAGTTGTGTAATTTTTTTGTGCTCCTTGTAACGTCTTACTAGCATAATATATAGGTTGAAATCGTTTTTCAATCCTTTGTCCTAAAACGGCTCCCATTGCAAAATCACTTGCATCGCACATTAGTTCAAACGGTAAATTCCAATTTAGAGTTATCATGATCGGTGCATTAGTGAGTTTCTCTTTAAGAATATTAAAAGATTTGATACATTCATCTGAAAAGATGAATGGAGCATCCTTTTCTAGGAGTTTATTCATAGGAGTGGCAATTTTAGAAAAATCTTTTATAAAACGTCGGTAAAAACCGGCATGCCCTAGAAAACTCCTAACTCCTCTAACATTGGTGGGATGTGGAAGTTTAGCAATTACATCTACTTTAGCTCTATCCACTTCAATTCCTTCCTTTGAAATTTTATGACCTAGAACGATGCCTTCTTTAACCATGAAATGGCATTTCTCCCAATTAAGAACTAGATTTGATTGTTCGCATCTAATCAGCATTCGTTCAAGATTAGCTACACATGTTTCAAAAGTATCACCGAAGACTGAAAAGTCATCCATGAAAACTTCCATGCATTCTTCTATCATGTCGTGAAAAATCGCCATCATGCACCTTTGAAAGGTTGCAGGGGCGTTGCAAAGTCCAAATGGCATGCGTTTGTAAGCAAAAGTACCATAAGGGCATGTGAACGTGGTTTTCTCTTGGTCTTCGGGTGCTATTGGAATTTGAAAATATCCGAAAAATCCATCAAGAAAACAATAGTAACTATTTTCGGCTAATCTTTCCAACATTTGATCAATGAAAGGTAAGGGAAAGTGATCTTTTCTGGTGGCGTCATTTAATTTTCTATAATCAATACATACACGCCATCCTGTTACAGTCCTAGTAGGAATAAGTTCATTTTTCTCATTTGTAATGACAGTCATGCCACCCTTCTTAGGTACGCATTGAACTGGGCTTACCCATGGACTATTAGAAATTAGATAAATTAAACCTGCATCAAGCAGTTTAATAATTTCTTTCTTAACTACATCTTGCATATTCGGATTTAGTCTTCGTTGGCGTTGCACATACGTTTTATGACCTTCTTCCATAAGGATTTTATGTGTGCAATACGAAGGACTTATTCCTTTAATATCATGAATTTTCCATGCAATAGCTGGTTTACGAGCTTTCAATACAGAAATGAGTTGAGATTTTTCATTTTCAGTAAGAGAAGACGATATTATTACAGGTAATTCAGATTCACCATGTAAATAAGCGTATTCCAAATGGTTTGGAAGTGGCTTTAACTCTAATATCGGTGGTTCTTCTATCGATGATTTATATCGATATCTGTCTTCTTCTTTTAGTATTTGAATTTCTTCTGTTGTTAGTTCATATCCATTAGCTATTAGTGTAGCTAACATTTCAGTTTCATCAATTGGTTCAGTTCCTTCTCCTAAAGAACATTCTCCTGTTCCTTGTAATTCTGGAAATTCTTCTAACAATTCTGCATGTGAATCTATAGTTTGAATATAATAACATGTATCATCTGCAGATTGCGGTTGTTGCATAGCTCTATCAACTGAAAAGGTAACACTCTCGTCCTCTATACTTAGGGTCAGTTTCTTACTAAACACATCTATCATTGCTTTAGCTGTGTTTAAGAATGGTCTTCCTAATATGAGAGGAACTTGAGAATCTTCTTCCATGTCCAGAACAACAAAATCTACTGGAAATACTAAAGTACCAACTTTAACTAGCATGTTCTCCATTATCCCTCTAGGATATTTTATTAATCGATCGGCTAGTTGTATACTTATTCTTGTTGGTTTCAATTCTCCAAGGTCTAGTTTAGCGTATAGTGAATACGGCATTAAATTTATACTAGCACCTAAGTCTGCCAATGCTTCTATTGAACTAAGACTACCCAGAAAATATGGAATTGTGAAACTTCATGGATCAGATAATTTTTCTGGTATCTTATTCAACAGCACTGCTGAACAATTAGCATTCATGGTAACAGCCGAGAGTTCTTCCATTTTCTTTCTATTCGAGATTAGATATTTCAGAAATTTAGCATATCTAGGCATTCCTAAAATGACATCAATGAAAGGAAGATTTACATTTATCTGTTTAAACATATCCAAGAATTTGGATTGCTCGGCTTCAAGTTTCTCTTTTTTCATTTTACTCAGGTAAGGAAGGGGTGGTTGGTATGGTTTAACATAAGGTTTAGCCTTAACTATGTTATCTTCATTAACCTTTTCAACTACCGGTTCTTTTTCCTTATCTTGTTCAGGTTGTGGTTCTTGTGGAGTAGGAATAGCTTTATCAGAAATTACAGGTATTTTAGGTGGTTTAAGTGTTGTACCACTTCTTGTGGTAATGGCTTTAGCTGTTTCATTCCGGGGGTTAGCATTTGTATCACTAGGTAGACTTCCCGATTTTCTTTCACCTATCAACCTTGCTAGGTTACTTACTTCTTGTTCCAAATTTTGAATAGAAGCTTGTTGATTTCTAAATGCTTGAGCATTTTGTTCATTCATTTGTTTCTGAGATGTGAAAAACTGTGTTTGAGTTTCAACTAGCTTCGTCATCATATCTTCTAAATTCAGCTTTTTATCATCGGTTTGTGGTGGTTTGTTTTGAAAATTAGGTCTTTGCTGATTGTAAGTATTATTGGATACTTGTTGATTGCTAGGACCTTGTTGGTTGTTGTATGGAACATTTCGATTATAATTCTGGTTTTGATTGTAAATTGGTCTTGGCGGTTGATAATTATTCTGATAATTATTTCCAGGCCTTTGGTTTATGTATGAAATATTCTCTCTTTGTTCCATTGTTAGTTCAATACTAAGACAGTCTTTTGTCAAATGTGGTCCTCCACACTGCTCACTAATTCGTATTGAGTGAATATCTTTAGTCATCTTTTCCATTCGTCTCTCGACAGCATCTATCTTTGCGAAAATGGAATCTAAGTCATGGCTAGAATCGGCTCTAGCTGCTTTAGATGATCTAACGATATCTTTTTCTTGGTGCCACTCATGTGAGTGGGAAGCAGTGTTATCAATAATTTTATAAGCATCAGTTTCTGTTTTCTTCATAATAGAACCACCAGCTGCTATATCGATGTCTTTCCTTGTAGTGATGTCACATCCTTGGTAGAATATTTGTACTATTTGACAGGTGTCTAAACCATGTTGCGGACATCCTCTCAATAACTTTTCAAATCTGGTCCATGCCTCATATAGAGTTTCATTCGGTTTCTGTGTGAACGTAACAATTTCTCCTTGAAGTCTTACGGCTTTAGATGCCGGAAAGAATTGTTTAAGAAAATTTTCAACTAAAACGTCCCATGTATCAATCGCCCCTTCAGGTAACGATTCCAACCAATCTTTGGCTTCTCCCTTTAAAGTCCAGGGAAATAACATGAGATATATCTGTTCATCCTCAACTTCTCTTATTTTAAATAGTGTACAGATCCTATTAGTCACCATGTGTAGAATTTGTCCTTTGATTTCATAATCTGGAGCATTAATGTCAGGATGAGTAATTGCGTGACCTTGGCCAGTGCGTTTAGCTCTCATTCGGTCTTCCATACTTAAAGGTTCCAGATTTTCCATGATTGAATTTGTTGAATCTGAATCACTAGAGGATTCTGATTTAATGGTTCGTTCCTCAACAATCTCTGTTTGAATGATTGGTGTTTCCGGAGGAAAAATTAATGGTTCAGGATCTATGAATTGTCCCTGAATATTCTCCGGATTCTCAATTGTGAGGTCGGGTTCAAAAAATGGATTATCGGAAATTTGAATTGGAGTACTTGGTCAACTGGATGACGATTCCAAAGAAAAATCAACGGCGACAATATTAGCTAGATGTCTTGATCGAGTTACAGGTGGTGAACGTACAAAAGGTGGTGAACGTCTTGCTCGGTGCATTCACTGAATATCCTATTAGTTTTTAAAAGGAAAGAAAAATTATATAAGTTATCCAATTAATAGACTTTTCTGATTTTGCACACGTTTCGAATAGCCAAAAGATGCAGCAGAGGGGCAGGATTCGTTTGGTCTCAATATAATTGAGTACTGTTTGGCTCCAATAACCCGGTCCACATACAAATCCAACTATTACTACAAATCCAACTATTAAGTCCTAAAAACTAGAATGACGAGAAATAAGAAAGAAAAAGAGCGTGTCGGAAAAGGTAGAAAAATAAAAGGGTTGAAAAATAAAAGGCGTTGAAAAATAAGAAAGAAAAAGAGTGACTATAAAACTTTAAAACACTCGACTAACCCAACCTTATTACTATCACTAACTTAAAATTAATATTGTAAATTGAGATTACTAATTGGAGTGATAATTGATACATAGGTAAAAGGCGTCGAAAAATAAAAATAAGAAAGTAGCGCGTTGAAACTTAAAAAGGAACTAAAAACTAAAAAATTAAAAGTTGCGTCTAAAAATATTAAAGCTTACAAGTAAAACTGTATCCCAAATGGCAATATCTTAAAAAGGTACTAAAACTTAAAAAGGCGTCGCAAAATTCTAAAGCACCTAAATCTTAGTCTAAAGAAAAAGCACTTAAGGGATTTTACGGCAAAGCCTAAAAATCTAGAAGTAAAAATAACTATGGTAAAAACTATATCTTAAAACTAAATATGAGCGAAAAATACAAAAAATTACGCTAAAACAATTAAAAAGGGACAAAATATAAAAATATACTAAAAGTTGTAAAAAGTACAATTTTTATAAAAATATTATTTTTATATTATTTATTTATTAAAACTATTAATTTTACAATTTAATTAAACTAAATATATAAAATAATTAAAACTAAACTAAATTAATTAATTAACAAAACCTAATTAGGGTTTTTAAATAAATAATAATAATAATTACACGTAATTAATGCAGAATTTAGGGTTTCTGTCAGGCGCGTCAGGTTAAACTCCGCGAGTGCGGTGTCTAGCTGGCAACAAACTCCGCGAGTCGCGGAGAATGCAAATTCAAATGACAGGCTGGTTTCGTTCGACAGGTTTTTTTATTTTTTTATTTTATGTTTTAAATAAATACGAAATATTTAAATAAAACTTATATTTTTTTTAACACTAAAATAAAAATAAAGAAACTTTATAAAACTTTTAACAAACTCTTAAAAATATATAAATTTTTGTTTTTCTTTTTATATTTTCGAATATTTATAACGTATTTTTACAAAAACGTATTTTTATAAAAGTAAACTAAAAATAAAAATCTTTTTTTTATATATAGCGTTGAGCTTCCGGCTTTTAAGCTAGATTGGTCCCCGGCAGCGGCGCCAAAAATACTTGATGTTATGCGAGGTGTATATGAAATAGCTTTATTTTCACAACTAAATACTATTAAATACGAAACAATTTTACACAAGATATTTATTTATTTATAGAATGGATATACTTAAACCTTGCTACAACACTTATAGGCAGTGTACCTAATCGTACAGTAGTGTAGTTTTTAGTAAGTCCGGTTCGTTCCACAGGGAAAAATCTTTAAACAAAGCTTAACGCTATATTAGTTTTAATTTATAAAAATACAAATATATATATAAGTAATATTATTATTATAAAGGGGGGTTTTTACCGTTTAATGACCGGTTTGTCGATTTTAAAACTTAGTCGCAGTTAAAACCTAATGTAAAATATTAAATAAATAAAAGAATTAATTTAAAGCGTAAAGTAAATAACGATAATGAAATTGCGATAAATAAAATTGCGATGAAATAAAATACAATAATTAAAAAGTGTGTTAATTAAAAGTGCAATTAAATACAATGATAATAAATAAAAGTGCGATAATTAGAAGTGCAATTAAATATAAAATAAAGGAAATTAAATATGAAATAAAATAATTATGCTTATTTAAACTTCCATAATCATGATGTTTGACGTGTTGATTTTAGTTTTATGCTCATGGGTTAATTGTCCTTTGTCCTGGATTATTTAATATGTCCGTCTGGTTTTTGTCCATAACAGTCCATCAGTCATAAATATAAAGTGCGAGTATCCTCGTCAAATTATCCTTATACCCGAAGTTAAATATTCCAACTAATTGGAGACTTAAACTTTAACAAGGTTTTATTACTTTGTTTAATAATTACACCAGGTTATCGACTGCGTGTAACCCAAGGTTTTAACACTTTGTTATCAATTATGCCAAGTGTCCTTGTACATAATTTTACCCCTGTTTTAATAATTCCATAGACTATTAATCCATTCCCGTGTCCGGTTAAATGAACGATTATTCGTACATATAAATACCCCGCCCATCGTGTCCGATCGAGTGTATATGGTTATTTATAGGGACGTCCAATTGTAAATCTTTATATTAAAATTAACAAACTATCATTTAGTTAAACAAATATAAAGCCCATTAATAGCCCATAGTCTAATTTCCACAAGTGTCGTTCTTTTGTCCAAACCTCAATTATGGTACAAAGCCCAATTACCCAATTTTAGTAATTAGCCCAACATCATGATTACTTTGATTTAAATAAGCATAATAATAACTTAGCTACGAGACATTAAATTAAAAAGGTTGAACATAACTTACAATGATTAAAAATAGCGTAGCGTTACACGGACATAATTTCGACTTACACCCTTACAACATTCGCTAACATAACCTTATTATTAGAAATTAAAATTAAAATTAAAATTAAAATATATATATATATATATATATATATATATATATATATATATATATATATATATATATATATATATACGTTTATAGAGAGATTGATAAAAGGATATATAAAACGATCAAAATGCGTTAGCTTTTATAGGCATTTTTGTCCAGGGTATCTCCGCGAGTCGCGGTCCCTTTGCACTACAAACTCCGCAAGTCGCGGAGTTCGTAAACCCAGCTCACACAAGTTTGGATCCTAGTCTGCCGACGGTTTTAATATATAAATATAATATAAATATAATTTATATAATTAATTAATTATATATTATATTATATTTATATACATAGTTAACTTGTAATTTTTAGTCCGTTGCGTCGAGCGTTGAGAGTTGACTCTGGTCCCGGTTCCGGATTTTCGAACGTCCTTGCGTACAATTTAATATCTTGTACTTTGCGTTTTGAATCTTGTATTCTTGTAATTTTGAGACGTTTCTTATCAATAATTGGAACCACTTTGATTGTATTTTGTACTTTTGAGCTTTTTGGTCGTTTGCGTCTTCAATTCGTCGAATCTATCTTTTGTCTTCACCTTTTATTATTTAAACGAATATCACTTGTAAATAGAACAATTGCAACTAAAAGCTTGTATTTCTTGAGGAATAATGCTATGAAATATATGTTCATTTTTAGCATTATCAGTGGTGAACGTTTTGCTCGGTGCATTCACTGAGTATTCTATTAGTTATAAAAGATAAAAATTATATAAGTTATCAAATTAATAGACTTTTCTGATTTTGCCCACGTTTCGAATAGCCAATAGATGCAGTAGGTAGCCAGAACCCTTTAAATCGGAAGCCCACAACTCGCCACTAACAAATCCAACTATTACTACGAACCAGAAAATTTTGGATGTCTATCAATTTAACCGCTTAAAATAATTTTCCGTTTTGAAATTTTAGAGAAGAAATAGAAAATTCTATATCCTAAAAACTAGAGCGTCGAGAAATAAGTAAGAAAAAGAGTGCGTCGAAAAACGTCGAAAAATAAAAGGTCGAAAAATTAAGCGTCGAAAAATAAAAGTCTAAAAACTAAAATTTAAAACTTACGTCTAAAGGTATTAAAGCTTAAAAGGAATTCTATATCCAAAACGGCAATAACTTAAAAAGGAACTAAAACTTAAAACGGCGTCGCAAAATTCTAAAGCACCTAAATCTTAGTCTAAAGAAAAAGCACTTAAGGGATTTTATGTCAAAGCCTAAAAATATAGAAATAAAAATAAACTATGGCTTTTACTATATCTTAAAACTAGTTACGAGCGAAAAATATACAAATAAATGATTAAAATATATAATTTATAAAAAGATAAAAAATAATAAAATTACTTATTTTTATAAAAATTATTATTTTTATATTATTATTTTATAAAAGTATTAATTTATTATATTAATAAAACTAAATATAACTTAAAAATACAAAATAAATAACAACTAAACTAAATTATTATTAAAATAAACCCTAATTAGGTAATTAATAATAATAATAATAATTAACTTAACCCTAATTCGGCTGTCCTAGGTTTCAGACGTGTCAGACATCACCATGTGGTCGCATGGATTTGAAGCTTTCGGTTCATGCGATCGCATGGGCCTGAATTTCGGATCACAAATTGGGCTTCTACAGTACCAGGCCTGATTATTTTTACTTTTTTTTTATTTTTTTATTTTTGTAAAATATTTATATAAAACTTATAAATAAGAAAAATTTACTTATTAGTTTTTTTATAACTTTTCACAATAAATAGATATATAAACTTTTTAAATTTAACTAAACTTAAAAATATAGATATATATTTTTCTTTTTCTTTTCTATTTTTGATTGTATTATATAAAACGTATTTTTATAAAAATGAATTAAAGCTTAATAAATTTTTTTTTTTCTTATAGCGTTTCGCTTTCGGGTCCCCGGCAGCGGCGCCAAAAATACTTGATGTGCGTAGAGGTGTATACGAAATAGTTATATTTTTATTCCAAAATACTATTAAATACGATACAATTTTACACAAGTTATTTATTTATTTATTTATAGAGTGGATATACCTAAACCTTGCTACAACACTTATAGGCAGTGTACCTAATCGTACAGTAGTGTAGTTTTTAGTAAGTCCGGTTCGTCCACAGGGAACTAGCCAAGTTTAACTCTATATTTTTAAAACTATATTTGTGTGTGTATATATATATATATATATATATATATATATATATATATATATATATATATATATATATATATATATATATATATATATATATAAAGTAGTATTATTATTATAAAAGGGGGTTTTTACTGTTTAATGACCGGCTTGTCGATTTTATGTCTTAATTCGCAATTAAAACCGAATGTAAAATATTAAAAATAAATATAACTTAATTTAAAGCGTAAAGTAAATAACGATAATTAAAGTGCGATAAATTAAAGTGCGATAAATAAAATGACGATAAATAAAATTGCAATAATTAAAAAGTACGATAATTAAACGTGCGATAAATAAAATGACAGTAAATAAAAATGCGATGAAATATGAAATAAAGGAATTATGCTTATTTAAACTTCCGTAATCATGATGTTTGACGTGTTGATTTTAATTTATTACCATGGGTTAATTATCCTTTGTCCTGGAATGTTCGATATGCCCATATGGTTTTGTCCATAATAGTCCATCAGTCATAAATATAAAGTGCGAGAGTCTTCGTCAAATTATCCTTATACCGGAAATCAAATATTCCAACTAATTGGGGATTCGAACTGTAACAATGTCTTAATACTTTGTTTAATGAATACACCAGGTTATCGACTGCGTGTAATCCAAGGTTTTACTACTTTGTTAACAATTACACCAATTACCCTTGTGTATAATTTATCCCTGTTTCAACGAGTCTATTGACTATTAATCCATTCCCGTGTCTGGTAAAATGAACAATTATTGGTATTTATAGATATCCCGCCCACCGTATCCGATTAAGCGTATGTGGTTATTTATAGATACGTCAAATTATAAGTCTATATATTAAATTAACGATGTATCATTTAGTTAATATAAAGCCCATTAATAGCCTATAGTCTAATTTCCACAAGTGTCGTTCTTTTATCCAAACTCCAATTATGGTACAAATCCCAATTACCCAATCTTAATATTTAGCCCAACATCACGATTACTTCAATTTAAATAAGCATAATAATAACTTAGCTACGAGACATTAGTTTAAAAAGGTTGAACATAACTTACAATGATTAATAATAGCGTAGCGTTACACGAACAGAATTTCGACTTACACTTACAACATTCGCTAACATAACCTTATTATTATTAATCTTAATATTAAAATTTAAAAATATATATATATATATATATATATATATATATATATATATATATATATATATATATATATATATATATATATATATATATATATATATATATTGAGAGTAAGAGAGATTGAAAAATTATGATAAATTCGTCCGAAAAATGCTGAATTTATAGAATGTGGCCTGCTACAGTAACTCATACGGTCGCATGAGTTTTGCACCTTCTGGCCATGCGATCGTATGGCCGTCATTTCCTGGTCACATACTTTTTGGCTCCTAGCTTGTCGACATATTTATTTAATATATATAATATATATATAATTTTATATAATTATATATATATTATATTTTATTCATGTGCATAGTTGATTTGTAATTTTAGCTCCGTTGTGTCGCACGTTGATAGTTGGCTCAGGTCCCAGTTCCGGTTTTTCAAACGTCCTTTCGTATAATTTAATATCTTGTACTTTGCGTTTTGCGACTTATACTTTTGTAATTTTGAGACGTTTCTCATCAATATTTCGAACCACTTGTATTGTACTTTGTACTTTTTAGCTTTTTGGTCATTTGCGTCTTCAAATCGTCATTTTCTTCTTTTGTCTTCGCACTTATTTATTTAAACGTATATTACATAAAAATAGAACAATTACAACTAAAAGCTTTACATATTGGAAGGATATTGTGCCTAAATATATGTTCATTTGGAGCACTATCATTCACGAACATATATTAGTTGCATATATATTAACACATATTCCATTTAATCAACTGAGTTTACTTATATTTTACAATTTATTAAAATTAGTATATTTAAATATAATTATACTTATAATAAATATGTGATATATAATTTAATTAAAGTTTTATCAATATAAATGGTGATATATTAGTTAAAAACATATTAATATGTAATATTAATTATCTTTAAATATATTTTTATATAGATAACATTTGTTTGTTAAAAATAATTATTATAATAATACTAAAAATAATAATAGTAATGATAATAATAAAAATGATAATACTTTTAATAATAATGATAATACTAATAATAAAAGGATAAAAATAATAGTAATAATAATAATAATGTTAGTAATAAAAATAATAATACTTATAATGATAATGAAAATGATAATTTTAATAAAAATACTTTTGTTAATAATAATAATTTCAACAATGATAATTTTAGAGATAATACTAATAACAATATTAATCATAATAATAATAATAATAATAATAATAATATTAATAATAATAATAATAATAATAATAATAATAATAATAATAATAATAATAATAATAATAATCTTAATTATCATATTAATGATAATAATAATAATAATAATAATAATAATAATAATAATAATAATAATAATAATAATAATAATAATAATAATAATGATAAAAATAATAATGGTAATTATAATACTAATAATACTACGTTAGGAGTAAATAACAAGTGAATGGTTGCAGCAAAAGGTCACAACTCAGATTCGAACCCATGACCTCTCGTTTCACACCCTCACACCAAACCAATCAACCGCTCATTACTTCCTTGAAATATCTAGCAGTTTTAGTCATATAACATGTACGAATCGGTTTGTTTTTTCTCTTAAACTTAAGACCCAAATCATCAGTAATCGTATAACCCCATTATTTCCATCATCATCAAAATCAACTTCATAGCCATAATCATCTATTATGATTATAACCTCATAGCAACTCATTATCATTATTATCCTAATATGTACGTAACATCATACTCCTATGTCATTATCATCCTTCATCATCAAATCATACCAATGTCGTCAAGCTTATCGTCAATCTCACATAAATTATTCTTATTTGTTTCGTAGCTGCTCAACAGAGTTTAAAACCAATCGCAGCAGTAATAACAACATTGTTAAATAATAAAAATAGTTTATGTAAGTATTGGACCGAAATATAACCAGAGTTTAAATTAAAAGCCTAATGGGCTTCGACCCATAATGCAGAAAAATCCAATAAAGGCTGAACCATATACAAATCGTGAGTTCCTTGGCCTGGTTCCACAAGTTGTCTAATGACAGATATACTAATATATATACGAACGCATTCTTCATGATTCCATCATGATCACTTCATCATCCATTATCCCTTAACCTATTCGCATTAGATAGATTACCGTCCAAAGTGATACCACTTTAATAATATCATCAACTTTACAGCTTGTAACCATGTATCATCTTTATTCAATATATATATATGAGACAGAAATATTGTTGCTGCATTTGCAGCGTAAAAACTTACTTAAAAACAGAATCAAATCGAGTATCAGATGGGGTCTTCGCGTGGGTTTACAACAGGAATATATGGCGATTTAGGGTGGCGAATGGTGGTGGTTTATGGTTTGTATAAATCAGAAAGTTGCAGCGTAGCAGCAACTGCTATGGCAGTCAAATAGTAGCTGCTTATTCTATGATGGTGTTCACGAATCCATTAGAAGGAAGAGAAAAATAATATGAAGAGAGAGAGAGAGGTTGGTGATTTAATAGTGGTGATGTTTGTTGGATAATAGAAGGTGGTTTGTGGTGGGTTATTCGATGGCTGCAGGTGGTGGTTTCGAGCTATACTCAACAATAATTAACAAGTGGTGTGGGGTCTTGGTTTAGACAGAAAAACAGAAAAAGAAGTAGCAAGTTGTGGTTGGTTGGGTCTCGAAAGGGAATAGAAGGATTAGGGTAGGAGCATTAATTTAGATTCGTTGGGTTTGGTTGTTACATGATGGTGGTGGTATTTGATGATATTTGGCGAGCATGATCATCAAACCAAACTGGGTTTGTGTATAGGGGTTGATATGGTTTGTGTTTGGGTCACGCTGAAGCAACGAAAAAGAAGAAAAATAAAATGCATAAATGGTGGCGGTAACGGTGACTCTTGGTGGTGAATATAGAGATATATAGAAAGTTGGTAGTTGTAGAGGGTCGATGAAAGGATGACCGGTGGTTAGCATGGTGACGGTTGAGTGTAGTTTTACAATAATTGAAACAGTAATAGTTGTGGCATGAACAAATGTTATGTCGATAAGAGAGGTGTCAGTTTGATGATTTGTTAACGGTTGTTTTGTTGCTCACATTCGAAAAGAAAAAAGAAAAGGGAGAGATGTTTAGAGAGGAGAGATGGAGAAAGGATGGTGTCGAATGATATGTGAAGATGTATATATATTCATATATCATATATGTATATAGAATATGAAATGTAAAGATATATTTATTCATGTACTGGTGCAGAGAGACAACCAATCACACATACACAATAATTAATAATTGAAATAATATTATAATCAAACATTTTAGATATACATAGCCACCTCATTTTTTGTAATCTAACCGTCGACATATATTTTATTTATATATAATATATATATATAATATATATAATTATTTATATATTATATTAAATTCTCGTGCAACGTTAACTTGTAAATTTAGTTCTAATGACTTGCACGTTGACGCTCGACTAATGTCCTGGTTCCGATTTTTTGAACGTCTTTTCGTACGCTTAGAAAACTAGTACTTTACCATTAATTCCGAATACCGTTAAAAAGAAACGATTTCTCAAATCAATGTGGGCCTCCCGATAGAGACCCGTAACCATATTTCAATGTATCTGATAATTCAATCATTTGGTATTATCTTTTAATTCGTCAATAAATATATCGAACAAATATGTTCATGTAAGGTATTATACATCTAATACTTTGTTAACATTTTCAGTTAGTATATATATATATATATATATACTCATATACATATCTATTTACATATAATTGTTCGTGAATCATCGAGAGCAGTCGCAGGGGTAATTGATTACATGAATATAATTCCAGAACTTTTAAGACTCAATATTACAGACTTTGCTTATCGTCTCGAAATCATATAAAGATTAGGTTTAAATTTGGTCGGAAATTTTCAGGTCATCACAGTACCTAACCGTTAAAGAAATTTTGTCCCGAAATTTGATTAGGATGGTGATGACTAACAATAAATATGTTTTTATGATGCATACGAGCTGAAAATTAGAGTTTTATCATCTGCGAGTAACGTGGATAAAATGATTTGATTTTTGTGAAGAGTACGAGTGAAGTTATCACAAAAGAGTGAAATGAGTAAATGTAGATTCGTCATATCTTTTGACGTAGATAGGATTGATTTCCAGAGTTTAAGGTATTTAGAGAAAATCTTCATAATAAGATTTGATTCTTCGGCGAGTAAGGAAATTAGGATCTCTTTAATTAAATGCGATCATCTGCCTCGATTGCTACGTCTGATATTTTGCTATAAATCCACCCCCTTCGTTTCCTTACAATTCACACCTTCTATTCTTTCTCCTTTAATTTATACTTTGAATCGTTCGTCAATATGCTTCATCCAGTTCTAGTTCTCGATATATTTCTAACTTTCATATCTGTCATTCTTTTTTTTCACCTGTCGCTGGAAGAATCTATTTACTTCTACTATACTCTGGGTTTTATAGTGTTCTTAGTTCTCCCGTGTCTTTATATTGTTATACACATCGATATACATGGTTTGTAATTTCTGAGTTGTTGTTGGGCTTTATATCTTCCCTTATATTTTGAAGCTTCATGCTTTTGTTTTCTTCCCGACTTAAAGTAAAGCGATTAAGACATCTTGGTTTCGTAGATTAAATCTTTGAATTTCGAATGATCACGTCTAACATTCTAATAAAGAACTGGTAATAGCATGGTCTGACTTGTTAAATTACCAGGTAATTTGGAAAAGATACACCTATCAAGAAATTATGTTCTTGATATGTTTGAAGATTAGGTAGAATGTAAGAGTCGTGTAACATGGCACATGATGATGTTATAATCTGTGAATCATCACATTCCATTAGAAACTCAGCATGACTTATTGTAATATAATCACGTTGATCAAGTGTCATTATATTATACTAACTCATGCATCAATTTCCAACACTATTTCAAAACATTCATAATTCAAACTCGAATTTTTTTCAGAATTTTAGAAACTAAAACAGTTTCTTTTATGATGTAACACAAATAGCTCGGAGAGATAAATAATATCGGACAAGAATATTTATGAAGATATCTTCAGAGATATTGAGGATATTTATAATGAAAGATATGATAATATCTTATAATTCTACAATCAAAATGTGATGAAGAATTTCATTCACAATGATTTAGAACAATTACGAAACAAGTCTTTCGTTAAAGATTTCATCAGAAACAGAATCATCTGGATTCTTTATGTACAAGTTTAGTCCTTGTGATTTGTTCAGAGTCTCCTTCATGGTTTGCTCAATTCGTTTTTCAGTATCAAAATTTTTGAGCTTTTTCAGCATGCCATTCTTTATTATCAAACTTTTGACTATTAAGGTAGTCTTCAGTTTTCATTGCTTCATTAGCTTTTTCGAAACTCAAAAAACTGATTCATAGGTTAACGCGCTTTTCAGAATTTCAGAATGGAAGGTCATAATTCTAAGAGATAAAGGTTATATGTATACATGTATCTATTGATGTAGAAACGCTGTGAGATTCGAGATACTGGTTACTAATTCCCGGTAATTGAGGTGGTAATTCTCGTTATAAGATGTGGACAAGTATATGAATAGGTTTCAACGAACAAATATAATGGTTCTTCGGAGAAACTTAAGTCAATGAGTAACGAAGTTGCTAGTAAGTTTTCTACTAATGTGGTGGAATATAAACGGGTTCCCAACAACGATGATGAAAGACAAACTTATATGTCAAAGCTATAATAAGGCTAATCCGAATGAAAAGTCGAAATTGATTTGCTGAAGTTGAGACAAAATTGGCTACTTTGGAAAGGGATTGCAAAGTTATTTTTCGTAATAACAACGCCAAAGGAGCTAGCACAGATACGTGTTAAACATTTACTCAGGTTCCGAGAGTTTTCAGATGCATAACTATATGCATAAATCTTTTCTTCCATAGATGAAGTGCGGTTGATTCATCCTCTCGATTGAGGTGTTTTCAAGAATCATGAAAGGTTTGAACGCAGATTGGAATTGTCAAGATACAAATGAGGTTTAAGATGAAATCAAGTGACAAACTTGAAGAAGTGTTTAGTTTCATATGTTATAATCAATATTTTAATTCATTTTTAATTGTCCAATGTTGATAGTCCACAGTAGTAGTCCACAGTTAGTAATTCAATAATTCATATATAATATTCGAATTAATTAATACGTATCGTGACCCATTGTATACAAGTCTCAGACTCGATCACAACTCAAAGTATATATATTATTTGAGAATCAACCTCAACCCTATATAGCTAACTCGATCATTACCGCATATAGAGTGTCTATGGTTATTCCAAATAATATATATAGATGCTTCGATATGATATGTCAAAACATTGTATACGTGTCCCGATATTTAAATGCGTAAATAACAGCATTTAAATGACTATAAACAAAGTGTGTAAAATAAATAACAGAAATTAAATGACGATAAATAAAATTTCGAGAATTAAAATTGCGATAATTAAATTGCGATAATTAAATGTAATAAGGAATTAACAGTTAGCTAGGAACAGTTAGCTAGGATTCTTAACAAAATTTCTCATAGTTAATTTTTTTGTTTCTAACAATTTTTATTTTTGTCTAATGTTTTCTTCATTATGCCACTTGTTGGATTCTGATAGGTCAAAATCCAAATATGAAATTGAATGAAAATGGTTATTCTGTGGTGAACGGATTCGTATATCTGCGGATGTAAGTAGGATAGTAAATGACTGTTGAATCAGATTCGAAGAATGTACAGTGTAACTTATTGATGTGAAATCTAAATATTCCTCGGGTATTACCTACCCGTTAAAATATTTTCACCATTAACAGTTTGTACGAAATAATTTTTAATTACAATCTTTATGAAAATATATATACATATATATTTTCTTCAGATATAATCATGGATTTAATGAGTTAATGTGATATTAATCTCATTTGATTTATCGTTGGAATAAGAATATATAATCTCTAAAATATTAGAGATTACATAATCGCCATGCCGAACGAAGATAATTGATGTAGAACGATACGTAGAACGATGATTATACTTGAGGTACAAAATGAGATGTTGAGGCATAGATTGTTGATGGTATTGGTGCTGTTATTGATGGTACTGTTGGTGCCAGTGATGTTGCTGAAGCTGGTAAAGTTTGCACCATATTCTCCAGATTGATTACTCGAGCGCAAAGTTCGTTGACTTCTTCTATTATACCCGGGTGGTTGTCGGTTCGGACGAGCGGATGAATAAGATCTAGAATTTTAGATAGAATATAATCGTGGTGAGATACTCTGGAAATGAGAGTGAAAATGGTGTTTCGGACTGGTTCGCCGGTAAGTGCTGCAGGTTCTTCACTAAGAGGTGAATTCGGCTGGTGGAAAGGATCGCCTTCTTCTTGTCTCCATTGATTAAGTCGACTACGAACCCATCCCCAATTCATCCAGAATTGATGATGGCTAATTGGTTGATCCATTCTGGTAACACTATTTTCGAAGCTCGAGCGAAAATCCATATCGGGATAACTGTCGGAATTCGAGCCACTTGAACTAGTTGCGAGTTCCATCTTGTACGGTTAGATAAAGGGTTTTCGATATGAAATGATTTTCAGCTATCGGATGGTATTCTAATTATATAGAATATCTATATATAGAACAAAAGATTTCGTAGATTACGGAGGAATTTACGGAATATGTCAGGCAATGTTTACAGTAACAGATACGCAAAGATATGAATTAGCAGATACGCTAAGATATGAATTTTGTCTATACACTATTCATGCAATCAATACAGTAAGATGTGTCCAGACTAAGAATGATAAGTAAGTGATTCCCTAAGAATGATAAGCAGGTAATTTTCGACACAAAATGATAAGCAAAACTTTTGACATGCAGACACGGTCGAAGTCCAGACCTACTAATGCATCTAAACAACTATCAGTTAGACACACTAATGCAAGACCTGGCTCGCTAAGACCACCGCTCTGATACCAACTGAAATGACCCGTTCATATACATTATAAACGATTCACAATAGTTGATTACATCGCGAGGTATTTGACCTCTATATGATACATTTTACAAATATTGCATTCGTTTTTAAAAGACAAACTTTCTTTACATCCAAAATTGACAGGCATGCATACCATTTCATAATATCCACTATCCAACTATAATTGACTTAATAATAATCTTGATGAACTCAATGACTCGAATGCAACTTCTTTTGAAATATGTCATGAATGACTCCAAGTAATATCTCTAATATGAGCAAATGCACAGCGGAAGATTTCTTTCATACCTGATAATAAACATGCTTTAAAGTGTCAACCAAAAGGTTGGTGAGTTCATTAGTTTATCATAATCGATCATTTTCATCATTTTAATAGACCACAAGGATTTCATTTTTCATTTCTCATAAATATCGTGCATGCAAAAAAATCATTCATATGGATTGAACACCTGGTAACCGACATTAACAAGATGCATATAAGAATATCCCCTATCATTCCGGGACATCCATCGGACATGATAAAACAACATCGAAGTACTAAAGCATCCACAACCATGGATGAGGTTTGTTAGGCCCAATAGATCTATCTTTAGGATTCGCGTCAATTAGTAGTTCGGTTTACTAATTCTTAGGCTACCAAGCAAAAAGGGGCATATTCGGCTTCGTTCATTCAACCATAGAATGTAGTTTCAATTACTTGTGTATATTTTGTCAAACATTTAAAAAAAACAGCGCATGTATTCTCAGTCCCAAAAATATATATTGCAAAAACATTTATAAAGGGAGCAAATGAAACTCACAATACTGTATTTTGTAGTAAAAATACATATGACGACATTGAACAATGCAGGGTTGTCCTCGGATTCATGAACCTATATTAGTTGCATATATATTAACACATATTCCATTTAATCAACTGAGTTTACTTATATTTTATAATTTATTAAAATTAGTATATTTAAATATAATTATACTTATAATATATATGTGATATATAATTTAATTAAAGTTTTATCAATATAAATGGTGATATATTAGTTAAAAACATATTAAAGTTTTATCAATATAAATGGTGATATATAATTTAAGGGTTTTGAGAGAAAAAGTTGGAAGTAAAGAAAAAGTGGAGAATGAATGAATGGAGGAGATGGTGTTGACCATTTGACCTAGTCACATCTTTGGTCACTTGTCAACTTTAGTCCCTCGACTTAAAAAGGGGGTGCGTGAATTACCTAAACGAGATATTTTAAAACGCGTATTAACGGAAGATGTTATAATTATATAACGGACTTTAAGATAATTAAACGGAAAGTAAACGAAAAAAGACGGGATGTTACATTACCTACTCCTTAGAAGAAATTTTGTCCTGAAATTTAAGTAGGCATAGTAGTCGTTGTTTCTTCCTCGAGATCTTGCGTTTCTAAATCCACGAATAAATGCGGGTACTTCTTTTTCATTTGATCTTGCCTTTCACAAGTAAACTCGGGTCCTCTCTTGGCGTTCCAACGAACTTTGACAATCAGAATTCGGCTTTGTTTTAGCGTTTTGACGGAGTGGTCCATAATTTCAACCGGTTCTTCCATAAAATGGAGTTTGTCATCAATAGTAAGCTCCTCGAGAGGGATGACGAGTTCGAGTTCAGCAAAACACTTCTTCAAATTTGATACATGGAAAGTAGGATGAACGGAGCTCAGTTGAGGCGGAAGATCTAAATGATAAGCAACGGTTCCAACACGCTCCAAGATTTCGAAAGGACCAATATACCGCGGATTTAGCTTCCCATGTCACCCGAAACGAATTACACCTTTCCAAGTTGCGACTTTTAACATTACGCGGTCACCAACTTGGAATTCGAGGTCGTTGCGTCTAATGACGGTACAGCTCTTTTGATGACTACGGGCCGTCCTAAGCCTATCTCGGATTTGAATGATCTTCACGGTTGTTTCATAAATGAGTTCGGGTCCGGTGATTTGTGCGTCGCCTACTTCGGCCCAACAAAGAGGTGAACGACATTTGCTGCCATATAATGCTTCGAATGGTGCTCATGTCTAAACGCATTCCCAACACTTCTTGTAAGGTATGCCAAAATCTAGAAACAAAACCGCCATCTCGATCGGAAATAATCGATAAAGGCATGGCATGACGGGCTACGATCTCTTTAATGTAAAGTTGTGCAAGTTTATCCATTTTGTCGGTTTCCTTCATGGCTAGGAAGTGGACGGATTTGGTGAGACGGTCAACAATAACCCAAATGGTATCATAACCGCTTGCCGTTCTTGGTAGTTTGGTGATAAAATCCATCGTTATTCTTTCCCACTTCCATTGCGGGATTTCGGGTTGTTGAAGTAATCCGGACGGTCTTTGATGTTCAGCTTTGACTTTGGAGCAAGTTAGGCACTTTCCAACATAAGTAGCAACGTCCCTTTTAATGTTCGGCCACCAATATAGTTCTTTGAGGTCGTGGTACATCTTATTGGTACCGAGGTAAACCGAATATCTTGACTTATGGGATTCGTCTAAAATAAGGCTTCGTAAGTCCCCATAACTAGGCACCCAGATTCTTCCGGTGAAATATCGGAGTCCGGTCTCCTTAAATTCGAATCGTGAGGTGAGGATGTTCAAGCATTCAAGAGATATGTTTTCATCCTTAAGAGCTTCATCTTGGGCTACCCGAATTTGGTTATTGAGATTGGTGTGGATGGTGATGTTTAAAGCTCGGACACGAAGAGGCACCGCTCTTTCTTTTCGACGTAAGGCATCGGCTACTACATTTGCCTTTCCGAGATGGTAACGAAGCTCACAATCGTAATCGTTTAAGGTCTCAATCCACCGTCGTTGTCTCATGTTTAGTTGTTTTTGGTCGAAGATATGTTAGAGGCTTTTGTGATCGGTGAAGATGGTACTTTTAGTTCCATAAAGGTAGTGTCTCCACATTTTGAGTGCAAAGACAACGGCTCCGAGTTCGAGATCGTGTGTCGTGTAGTTCCGTTCGGGGATTTTCAATTCTAGGGAGGCATAAGCAATAACCTTCTTTCGTTGCATCAATACGCACCCAAAACCATGTTTCGAGGCATCGCAATATACAACAAAATCATCATTGCCTTCGGGAAGTGACATGATAGGAGCAGTGGTTAGCTTTGTCTTCAAGATTTGAAACGCGAATTCTTGTTCGGTTGCCCAAATGAATTTCTTTCCCTTGTGAGTTAACGCGGTTAGAGGACGTGCAACCAAAAAGAAGTTTTCGATGAATCTACGATAGTACTCGGCGAGACCCAAGAATTGACGAATGTCAGTAGGAGTAGTAGGGGTCTCCCATTTGCTAATGGCTTCGATTTTTGCGGGATCGACCTTAATGCCTTGGTCGCTTACGACATGACCGAGAAATTGAACTTCCTTCAACCAAAATTCACACTTGGAGAATTTGGCATAGAGTCGTTCTTGTCTCAAGAGTTCGAGCACAAGTCGAAGGTGTTGTTCGTGCTCTTCTTCGCTTTTAGAATAGACCAAGATGTTATCGATGAATACAATAACGAACTTGTCGAGATACGGTTTGCACACGCAGTTCATAAGATCCATGAACACCGCCGGTGCATTAGTTAGACCAAATGGTATGACAAGAAATTCGTAACTACCATAGCGAGTCCGAAAAGTGGTTTTGGAGACATCTTCCCCCTTAACCCTTAGTTGATGATAACCCGAGCGGAGATCGATTTTTGAATATACACAAGATCCTTGTAGTTGATCAAAAAGGTCATCGATGCATGGAAGAGGATATCGGTTCTTAACCGTCAATTTGTTTAGTTCACGATAATCGATGCACATTCGTAGGGATCCGTCTTTCTTCTTAACGAATAAAATCGGAGCGCCCCATGGTGAATGGCTAGGTTGGATAAAACCACGGTCAAGTAGTTCTTGAATTTGACTTTGCAATTCTTACATTTTGGATGGAGTGAGTCTATACGGTTCACGTACTACGGGTGCGGCTCCCGGAATAAGATCGATTTGAAATTCAACCGGTCGATGAGGTGGAAGATCCGGTAACTCATCGAGAAAAACATCGGAAAAGTCACTAACAATTGGCACATCATCGATATGCTTCTCATCGGTCTCAACTTTCTTAACGTGGGCTAGAATCGCGAAACAACCTTTACGAAGGTACTTTTCAACTTTTAGGCACGAGTCAAGGTTGAATCCGGTGCAACTCTTATCGCCATAGACAATCAAGGGTTCACCGTTCTCGATAGGAATTTGAATCGCTTTAAGATCACAAAGGATGTGAGATTTCGTTTTGACTAACCAATCCATACCAATTATTACATCGAAGCTCCCTAGTTCTATAGGTATCAAGTCAATTTCAAACTCTTTACCCATTAAGTTTAACGTACACCCCCGATAAAATTTATCGGCACTCAATAGTTTCCTGTTGGCCACTTCAATGATATAAGTAGTATCTAGTGGGAGTGGTGGAGTGCTAAAAGAATGAGTCAAAGTCTTGGATAGAAAACTCTTATCGGCACTCGAATCGAATAAGCAAGAGACATAAGAATTTTTGAGAAGAAACATACCCGTGACTAGTTCATTGTCATATCGGGCTTCCTCGGTGTTAATGTTGAAAGCTCGGCCGCGTGCATTGGGGTTAGGCTTCTTCTTTGGGCATGCATTTCTAAAATGACCCGATTGGCCATATTAAAAGCAAACACCCGATTTTTGTGCATTGGGCCCCTTTTGAGCGACGGGGGCGGCACTTCTACAATCGTTGGCCACATAGCCACTTCTTTGGCACTGGTGGCAAAACGGCTTGTCACATTCACCATAGTGATGTTTGTGGCATTTGTTGCAAAAAGGTTTGTTTCCGACATAACTTTTCTTGCCGTCAGAGGTGAAAGGTTTCTTGGCGAGGTTGTTGTTGTTGTAGTTGCTTGATTGAGTGGCTTACCATTTTCTTTTGTTGCCACCCGATTTATCCTCAACCTTAGGTGCCGGTACTACGATTTCATCCACCGTTTCAATCAATTGGCAGGCCATCTTTAAAGCTTCTTGTAGGTTGGCAGGTTTTGATGACATTACTCCGTGTTTGATGCTCTTAGGAAGGCCATCCATGTAAAGTTCAACTCGGAGAGGCTCGGGATTTACAAGGTTTGGACACATTAGAGCTAGCTCGGCAAACCGTTGATTATAAGCGTTGAGGTCGTTTCCGACCGCTTTCAAACCTTTTAGCTCGCTTTCGAGCCTTCGAGTCTCTTCGCGGGGAAAGTATTTGGTGATCATCTTTTCTTTTAAATCGGACCAAGAGAGAGCGTGTGCTTCATCAGTATCCACCGATTGTACATACGTGTTCCACCACGTGAGAGCGATACCGGCAAAAGTGTGGGTGGAGTATTTGACCTTGCCTTGGTCCCGGCAACCACTTATACTAAAAACGGCTTCCGTTTGCTCAAACCATCGAGTGAGAGCAACCGGTCCTCCGGTCTCGAGGTTTGCAGCCCATGAAAGCTTTGTAGGAGCATCCCTCGTTTGAATTACTGGCTCCATTGTTGTTGTAATTGTGGTTGTTGTTATTATTGTTGTTGTTGGATGAGTGTCCGGCCATGGCCGCATCTACGGTGGTGGCTATCATTCGTTGAAGAGCTTGTTCGGGAGTTTCATTGCGTGAGACTCGGCGAGGAGGCATTGTGTAGTGACCCGAACTTTTCCATGTTTATATATATTAATTGAGATTGATATTTACATGATTAAATGTTTCAAACATGTTAAGCAATCAAACTTGTTAAGACTTGATTAATTGAAATATGTTTCATATAGACAATTGACCACCCAAGTTGACTGGTGATTCACGAACGTTAAAACTTGTAAAAACTATATGATGACATATATATGGATATATATATATATAGTTAACATGATACTATGTTAAGTAAACATATCATTAAGTATATTAACAATGAACTACATATGTAAAAACAAGACTACTAACTTAATGATTTTTAAACGAGACATATATGTAACGATTATCGTTGTAAAGACATTTAATGTATATATATCATATTAAGAGATATTCATACATGATACTATCATGATAATATAATAATTTAAAATCTCATTTGATATTATAAACATTGGGTTAACAACATTTAACAAGATCGTTAACCTAAAAGTTTCAAAACAACACTTACATGTAACGACTAACGATGACTTAACGACTCAGTTAAAATGTATATACATGTAGTGTTTTAATATGTATTTATACACTTTTGAAAGACTTAAATACACTTATCAAAATACTTCTACTTAACAAAAATGCTTACAATTACATCCTCGTTCAGTTTCATCAACAATTCTACTCGTATGCACCCGTATTCGTACTCGTACAATACACAGATTTTAGATGTATGTACTATTGGTATATACACTCCAATGATCAGCTCTTAGCAGCCCATGTGAGTCACCTAACACATGTGGGAACCATCATTTGGCAACTAGCATGAAATATCTCATAAAATTACAAAAATATGAGTAATCATTCATGACTTATTTACATGAAAACAAAATTACATATCCTTTATATCTAATCCATACACCAACGACCAAAACACCTACAAACACTTTAATTCTTCAATTTTCTTCATATAATTGATCTCTCTCAAGTTCTATCTTCAAGTTCTAAGTGTTCTTCATATATTCTACAAGTTCTAGTTACATAAAATCAAGAATACTTTCAAGTTTGCTAGCTCACTTCCAATCTTGTAAGGTGATCATCCAACCTCAAGAAATCTTTGTTTCTTACAGTAGGTTATCATTCTAATACAAGGTAATAATCATATTCAAAATTTGGTTCAATTTCCATAACTATAACAATCTTATTTCAAGTGATGATCTTACTTGAACTTGTTTTCGTGTCATGATTCTGCTTCAAGAACTTCGAGCCATCCAAGGATCCGTTGAAGCTAGATCCATTTTTCTCTTTTCCAGTAGGTTTATCCAAGTAAATTAAGGTAGTAATGATGTTCATAACATCATTCGATTCATACATATAAAGCTATCTTATTCGAAGGTTTAAACTTGTAATCACTAGAACATAGTTTAGTTAATTCTAAACTTGTTCGCAAACAAAAGTTAATCCTTCTAACTTGACTTTTAAAATCAACTAAATACATGTTCTATATCTATATGATATGCTAACTTAATGATTTAAAACCTGGAGACACGAAAAACACCGTAAAACCGGATTTACGCCGTCGTAGTAACACCGCGGGCTGTTTTGGGTTAGTTAATTAAAAACTATGATAAACTTTGTTTTAAAAGTTGTTATTTTGAGAAAATGATTTTTATTATGAACATGAAACTATATCCAAAAATTATGGTTAAACTCAAAGTGGAAGTATGTTGTCTAAAATGGTCATCTAGACGTCGTTCTTTCGACTGAAATGACTACCTTTACAAAAACGACTTGTAACTTATTTTTCGACTATAAACCTATACTTTTTCTGTTTAGATTCATAAAATAGATTTCAATATGAAACCATAGCAATTTGATTCACTCAAAATGGATTTAAAATGAAGAAGTTATGGGTAAAATAAGATTGGATAATTTTTCTCATTTTAGCTACGTGAAAATTGGTAACAAATCTATTCCAACCATAACTTAATCAACTTGTATTGTATATTATGTAATCTTGAGATACCATAGACACGTATACAATGTTTCGACCTATCATGTCGACACATCTATATATATTTCGGAACAACCATAGACACTCTATATGTGAATGTTGGAGTTAGCTATACAGGGTTGAGGTTGATTCCAAAATATATATAGTTTGAGTTGTGATCAATACTGAGATACGTATACACTAGGTCGTGGATTGATTCAAGATAATATTTATCGATTTATTTCTGTACATCTAACTGTGGACAACTAGTTGTAGGTTACTAACGAGGACAGTTGACTTAATAAACTTAAAACATCAAAATATATTAAAAGTGTTGTAAATATATTTTGAACATACTTTGATATATGTATATATTGTTATAGGTTCGTGAATCAACCAGTGGCCAAGTCTTACTTCCCGACGAAGTAAAAAAAATCTGTGAAAGTGAGTTATAGTCCCACTTTTAAAATCTAATATTTTTGGGATGAGAATACATGCAGGTTTTATAAATGATTTACAAAATAGACACAAGTACGTGAAACTACATTCTATGGTTGAATTGTCGAAATCGAATATGCCCCTTTTTATTAAGTCTGGTAATCTAAGAATTAGGGAACAGACACCCTAATTGACGCGAATCCTAAAGATAGATCTATTGGGCCTAACAAACCCCATCCAAAGTACCGGATGCTTTAGTACTTCGAAATTTATATCATATCCGAAGGGTGTCCCGGAATGATGGGGATATTCTTATATATGCATCTTGTTAATGTCGGTTACCAGGTGTTCACCATATGAATGATTTTTATCTCTATGTATGGGATGTGTATTGAAATATGAAATCTTGTGGTCTATTGTTACGATTTGATATATATAGGTTAAACCTATAACTCACCAACATTTTTGTTGACGTTTTAAGCATGTTTATTCTCAGGTGATTATTAAGAGCTTTCGCTGTCGCATACTTAAATAAGGACGAGATTTGGAGTCCATGCTTGTATGATATTGTGTAAAAACTTCATTCAAGAAACTTATTTTGTTGTAACATATTTGTATTGTAAACCATTATGTAATGGTCGTGTGTAAACAGGATATTTTAGATTATCATTATTTGATAATCTACGTAAAGCTTTTTAAACCTTTATTGATGAAATAAAGGTTATGGTTTGTTTTAAAATGAATGCAGTCTTTGAAAAACGTCTCATATAGAGGTCAAAACCTCGCAACGAAATCAATTAATATGGAACGTTTTTAATCAATAAGAACGGGATATTTCAGTTGGTATCCGAGCGTTGGTCTTAGAGAACCAGAATTTTGCATTAGTGTGTCTTATCGAGTTTGTTAGGATGCATTAGTGAGTCTGGACTTTGACCGTGTTTACTTGAAAAATGATTGCTTAACAAATTTTGTTGGAAACTATATATTTTTACCATGTGAATATTATGTGATATATTAATCTCTTAACGTGTTTGATATTATGTGATAGATGTCTACCTCTAGAACAAGTCCCATTGACTCACCTAATAATAATGAAGAGTCAAATGTAAATTGGAATGATTCGTGGACTGATTCACAAGTTCCAGAAGAGGAACCGGAAGAAGAGTCGGAACCGGAAGAAGAATCGGAACCGGAAGAAGAATCGGAACCGGATGAAGAAATAGAACCGGTGGGGGAAATAATAAAACGGTTAAGTAAAAGAAAATCCTCAACCAACCGACCAAGGTTAATTATGGTCAATGGTGTTTCCGCCAAGGAAGCAAAATATTGGGAGGATTACCAATTCTCCGATGAATCGGATTCCGACGAGAATTCCGATGATGTTATAGAAATTACCCCAACTGAATTTAAAAAGGCAAAATAAAATAATAAGGGAAAGGGCATAAAAATAGAGAAATCTAATTCCAACCCCGATGAACTTTATATGTATCGTCAACCCCCGAAGTACTTAAGTTGTAACAATGACCCGGGAACCTCTAAACCACCAGGTTTTTCTAAACCAATGTGGAAAACGACGGCTCGTATTAGGGGAACATTATATATCCCTAGAAACTTGGCAAAACGAACCAAAACCGAAGAAGAAGAAACGAGCGAGTCGGAATAAGGTAGTTGTATTCGTGTGGTGTAATATATGTAATATAGTGTGCTTATGCTTTATGATATATGTAAAATTTCTTGTATTAATAAGTATTTTTTTATGAATCTAACTCTTGTCTATTTTACAGTATAAAAACACAAAATGGATAGACAACCCAATATTTTAAGAGACCTACCCGGAGACATGATTGATGAAATCTTGTCTAGAGTCGGTCAGAATTCCTCGACACAACTATTTAAGGCGAGATCAGTTTGTAAGACATTCGAAGAACGTTCCAAGAATGCCTTGGTTTATAAAAGGCTTTCGTTCGAAAGATGGGGGATATCACATTGGGAAATCCATAAGTTACAATGTGTTTACTTTGACGCATATATTGCGGGGAACCCAAATGCTATTTTACGCAATGGGTTAAGAAATTATTTTGACTCAATATATCCGAATATTGGACTTCATGATTTAGAAAAAGCGGCTAACATGCAACATAAAGAAGCATGCTATGCGTACGGGTTAGTAATGTTCGCTTCTCACCAAAGTGAGAAAAAGAACATCGGGCTACAACTATTAAACAAAACATTCCCACAAGTGACGGAGTCGGTAATTGGGGTAAGAAATGAGGTTTTTAGGTTATTACGAGACTGTTGGTAATTACGTAACCCTCGTCCCTTTGACGACGTTACAACACGCTGTCTTATCAACGGCCATAACGGTTATGTTCCACAAGACCAAGGATGGGAAGTAGTCCTAGTAAAACCAGAATGCATGACTTGTTTCTGGACGTATGAATTACGTGTCTTTATTGCCTTTGCTAAACGACTTGTGTACTAGCTAGAATTATCTTCACAACTATCTTATATCAAAGTTATTGTGTGCTATATTTCATGCTTTATGTAAAATAAGCGGTATTGTAAGTTTGTAAAATATTGTATAAAAGTTTGAACGCGAAATATTATTATAATCAGTTTTTCATATAGAATTGTAGTAGTTGAATTGTATATTAGCTACTAAGTATGAACTTAACGGGTAGGTACTACCCGAATTTAAACTTATAAAACGCTAATATGAAGAAAAAACTTTTATAAATGAGTTCATATTATGCTACGAAATACTATTAACTACTCTTAATATTCTGTATGATTAACTTGTTCCATTTGACTATTTTGAAGGAAATGGCACCGACTACTCGACACACCGTGAATATGAATGAAGAGGAATTCCGTACTTTTCTAGCTTCAAATATAGCCGCAGTACAGGCTGCGCTACATACCAACAATAACCTTGGATCTAGCAGTACAGGAAATATTGTAGGATGCACCTACAAAGAATTCACTGCCTGCAAACCTTTGGAATTTGACGGAACCGAAGGACCGATCGGATTGAAACGGTGGACCGAGAAGGTCGAATCGGTGTTTGCCATAAGTAAGTGTACTGAAGAGGACAAAGTGAAGTACGCTACGCATACCTTCACAGGTTCTGCGTTAACATGGTGGAATACCTATCTAGAGCAAGTGGGACAAGATGATGCGTACGCACTACCGTGGTCAGCATTCAAGCACTTGATGAACGAGAAGTACCGTCCCAGAACCGAGGTCAATAAGCTCAAGACAGAACTTAGAGGGTTACGAACCCAAGGATTTGATATTACCACGTACGAAAGACGATTCACAGAATTGTGCTTATTGTGTCCGGGAGCGTTCGAAGATGAGGAAGAGAAGATCGACGCATTTGTGAAAGGATTGCCGGAAAGAATCCAAGAAGATATAAGTTCACACGAGCCCGCCTCCATACAACAGGCATGTAGAATGGCTCACAAACTAGTGAACCAGATTGAAGAAAGAATTAAAGAACAGATTACTGAAGAGGCCAATGTGAAGCAAGTCAAAAGAAAGTGGGAGGAAAACGGTGATAAGAATCACCAATACAACAACAACAGCAATTACAACAATAATCGCAACAACTATCCCAACAATCGCAACATCAATCGCAACTACAACAAATGGCCCAACAACAACAACAACAACAACAGCAACTACAACAATTATCCCAACAACAATAATAACCGCAACAACAACAACAATCAGAAGCAGCTATGCCAAAGGTGTGAAAAGTATCACTTGGGGTTCTGCACCAAATTTTGCAACAAGTGTAAAAGAAATGGTCATAGCGCGGTGAAGTGTGAGGTCTACGGACCAGGGGTTAATAGAACGAAAGGAACAAATGGTGTCGGAACGAGTAATGGCGGAGCAAGTAGTGTCGGAGCAAGTTATGCCAATGTAGTTTGTTATAAATGTGGAAAACCGGGCCACATTATTAGAAATTGCCCGAACCAGGAGAACACGAATGGACAAGGCCGCGGAAGAGTTTTCAATATTAATGCGGCAGAGGCACAGGAAGACCCGGAGCTTGTTACGGGTACGTTTCTTATTGACAATAAATCTGCTTACGTTTTATTTGATTCGGGTGCGGATAGAAGCTATATGAGTAGAGATTTTTGTGCTAAATTAAGTTGTCCATTGACGCCTTTGGATAGTAAATTTTTACTCGAATTAGCAAATGGTAAATTAATTTCAGCAGATAATATATGTCGGAATCGAGAAATTAAACTGGTTAGCGAAACATTTAAGATTGATTTGATACCAGTAGAGTTAGGGAGTTTTGATGTAATAATCGGTATGGACTGGTTGAAAGAAGTGAAAGCAGAGATCGTTTGTTACAAAAATGCAATTCGCATTATACGAAAAAAAGGAAAACCCTTAATGGTGTACGGAGAAAAGGGCAACACGAAGCTACATCTTATTAGTAATTTGAAGGCACAAAAACTAATAAGAAAAGGTTGCTATGCTGTTCTAGCACACGTCGAGAAAGTACAAACTGAAGAAAAGAGCATCAATGATGTTCCCATTGCAAAAGAATTTCCCGATGTATTTCCGAAAGAATTACCGGGATTACCCCCACATCGATCCGTTGAATTTCAAATAGATCTTGTACCAGGAGCTGCACCAATAGCTCGTGCTCCTTACAGACTCACACCCAGCAAGATGAAAGAACTGCAAAGCCAATTACAAGAACTTTTAGAGCGTGGTTTCATTCGACCAAGCACATCACCGTAGGGAGCTCCTGTTTTGTTTGTCAAGAAGAAAGATGGTACATTCAGGTTGTGTATCGACTACCGAGAGTTGAACAAACTTACCATCAAGAACTGCTACCCACTCCCGAGAATCGACGACTTATTTGATCAACTACAAGGCTCGTCTGTTTATTCAAAGATTGACTTACGTTCCGGGTATCATCAAATGCGGGTGAAAGAAGATGATATTCCAAAGACTGCTTTCAGAACACGTTACGGTCATTACGAGTTTATGGTCATGCCGTTTGGTTTAACTAATGCACCAGCTGTGTTCATGGACCTTATGAACCGAGTGTGTGGACCATACCTTGACAAGTTTGTCATTGTTTTCATTGATGACATACTTATTTACTCAAAGAATGACCAAGAACACGGTGAACATTTGAGAAAGGTGTTAGAAGTATTGAGGAAGGAAGAATTGTACGCTAAGTTTTCAAAGTGTGCATTTTGGTTGGAAGAAGTTCAATTCCTCGGTCACATAGTGAACAAAGAAGGTATTAAGGTGGATCCGGCAAAGATAGAAACTGTTGAAAAGTGGGAAACCCCGAAAACTCCGAAACACATACGCCAGTTTTTAGGACTAGCTGGTTACTACAGAAGGTTCATCCAAGACTTTTCCAGAATTGCAAAACCCTTGACTGCATTAACGCATAAAGGGAAGAAATTTGAATGGAATGATGAACAAGAGAAAGCGTTTCAGTTATTGAAGAAAAAGCTAACTACGGCACCTATATTGTCATTGCCTGAAGGGAATGATGATTTTGTGATTTATTGTGACGCATCAAAGCAAGGTCTCGGTTGTGTATTAATGCAACGAACGAAGGTGATTGCTTATGCGTCTAGACAATTGAAGATTCACGAACAAAATTATACGACGCATGATTTGGAATTAGGCGCGGTTGTTTTTGCATTAAAGACTTGGAGGCACTACTTATATGGGGTCAAAAGTATTATATATACCGACCACAAAAGTCTTCAACACATATTTAATCAGAAACAACTGAATATGAGGCAGCGTAGGTGGATTGAATTATTGAATGATTACGACTTTGAGATTCGTTACCACCCAGGGAAGGCAAATGTGGTAGCCGATGCCTTGAGCAGAAAGGACAGAGAACCCATTCGAGTAAAATCTATGAATATAATGATTCATAATAACCTTACTACTCAAATAAAGGAGGCGCAACAAGGAGTTTTAAAAGAGGGAAATTTAAAGGATGAAATACCCAAAGGATCGGAGAAGCATCTTAATATTCGGGAAGACGGAACCCGGTATAGGGCTGAAAGGATTTGGGTACCAAAATTTGGAGATATGAGAGAAATGGTACTTAGAGAAGCTCATAAAACCAGATACTCAATACATCCTGGAACGGGGAAGATGTACAAGGATCTCAAGAAACATTTTTGGTGGCCGGGTATGAAAGCCGATGTTGCTAAATACGTAGGAGAATGTTTGACGTGTTCTAAGGTCAAAGCTGAGCATCAGAAACCATCAGGTCTACTTCAACAACCCAAAATCGCGGAATGGAAATGGGAAAACATTACCATGGATTTCATCACTAAATTGCCAAGGACTGCAAGTGGTTTTGATACTATTTGGGTAATAGTTGATCGTCTCACCAAATCAGCACACTTCCTGCCGATAAGAGAAGATGACAAGATGGAGAAGTTAGCACGACTGTATTTGAAGGAAGTCGTCTCCAGACATGGAATACCAATCTCTATTATCTCTGATAGGGATGGCAGATTTATTTCAAGATTCTGGCAGACATTACAGCAAGCATTAGGAATTCGTCTAGACATGAGTACTGCCTATCATCCACAAACTGATGGGCAGAGCAAAAGGACGATACAAATGCTTGAAGACATGCTACGAGCATGTGTTATTGATTTCGGAAACAGTTGGGATCGACATCTACCGTTAGCAGAATTTTCCTACAACAACAGCTACCATTCAAGCATTGAGATGGCGCCGTTTGAAGCACTTTATGGTAGAAAGTGCAGGTCTCCGATTTGTTGGAGTGAAGTGGGGGATAGACAGATTACGGGTCCGGAGATTATACAAGAAACTACCGAGAAGATCATCCAAATTCAACAACGGTTGAAAACCGCCCAAAGTCGACAAAAGAGCTACGCTGACATTAAAAGAAAAGATATAGAATTTGAAATTGGAGAGATGGTCATGCTTAAAGTTGCACCTTGGAAAGGCGTTGTTCGATTTGGTAAACGAGGGAAATTAAATCCAAGGTATATTGGACCATTCAAGATTATTGATCGTGTCGGACCAGTAGCTTACCGACTTGAGTTACGTCAACAACTCGCGGCTGTACATAACACTTTCCACGTCTCGAATTCGAAGAAATGTTTTGCTAAAGAAGATCTCACTATTCCATTAGATGAAATCCAAATCAACGAAAAACTTCAATTCATCGAAGAACCCGTCGAAATAATGGATCGTGAGGTTAAAAGACTTAAGCAAAACAAGATACCAATTGTTAAGGTTCGATGGAATGCTCGTAGAGGACCCGAGTTCACCTGGGAGCATGAAGATCAGATGAAGAAGAAATACCCGCATCTATTTCCAGAAGATTCGTCAACACCTTCAACAGCTTAAAATTTCGGGACGAAATTTATTTAACGGGTAGGTACTGTAGTGACCCGAACTTTTCCATGTTTATATATATTAATTGAGATTGATATTTACATGATTAAATGTTTCCAACATGTTAAGCAATCAAACTTGTTAAGACTTGATTAATTGAAATATGTTTCATATAGACAATTGACCACCCAAGTTGACCGGTGATTCACGAACGTTAAAACTTGTAAAAACTATATGATGACATATATATGGATATATATATAGTTAACATGCTACTATGATAAGTAAACATATCATTAAGTATATTAACAATGAACTACATATGTAAAAACAAGACTACTAACTTAATGATTTTTAAACGAGACATATATGTAACGATTATCGTTGTAAAGACATTTAATGTATATATATATCATATTAAGAGATATTCATACATGATAATATCATGATAATATAATAATTTAAAATCTCATTTGATATTATAAACATTGGGTTAACAACATTTAACAAGATCGTTAACCTAAAGGTTTCAAAACAACACTTACATGTAACGACTAACGATGACTTAATGACTCAGTTAAAATGTATATACATGTAGTGTTTTAATATGTATTTATACACTTTTGAAAGACTTCAATACACTTATCAAAATACTTCTACTTAACAAAAATGCTTACAATTACATCCTCGTTCAGTTTCATCAACAATTCTACTCGTATGCACCCGTATTCGTACTCGTACAATACACAGCTTTTAGATGTATGTACTATTGGTATATACACTCCAATGATCAGCTCTTAGCAGCCCATGTGAGTCACCTAACACATGTGGGAACCATCATTTGGCAACTAGCATGAAATATCTCATAAAATTACAAAAATATGAGTAATCATTCATGACTTATTTACATGAAAACAAAATTACATATCCTTTATATCTAATCCATACACCAACGACCAAAAACACCTACAAACACTTTAATTCTTCAATTTTCTTCATCTAATTGATCTCTCTCAAGTTCTATCTTCAAGTTCTAAGTGTTCTTCATATATTCTACAAGTTCTAGTTACATAAAATCAAGAATACTTTCAAGTTTGCTAGCTCACTTCCAATCTTGTAAGGTGATCATCCAACCTCAAGAAATCTTTGTTTCTTACAGTAGGTTATCATTCTAATATAAGGTAATAATCATATTCAAACTTTGGTTCAATTTCTATAACTATAACAATCTTATTTCAAGTGATGATCTTACTTGAACTTGTTTTCGTGTCATGATTCTGCTTCAAGAACTTCGAGCCATCCAAGGATCCGTTGAAGCTAGATCCATTTTTCTCTTTTCCAGTAGGTTTATCCAAGGAACTTAAGGTAGTAATGATGTTCATAACATCATTCGATTCATACATATAAAGCTATCTTATTCGAAGGTTTAAACTTGTAATCACTAGAACATAGTTTAGTTAATTCTAAACTTGTTCGCAAACAAAAGTTAATCCTTCTAACTTGACTTTTAAAATCAACTAAACACATGTTCTATATCTATATGATATGCTAACTTAATGATTTAAAACCTGGAGACACGAAAAACACCGTAAAACCGGATTTACGTCGTCGTAGTAACACCGCGGGCTGTTTTGGGTTAGTTAATTAAAAACTATGATAAACTTTGTTTTAAAAGTTGTTATTCTGAGAAAATGATTTTTATTATGAACATGAAACTATATCCAAAAATTATGGTTAAACTCAAAGTGGAAGTATGTTGTCTAAAATGGTCATCTAGACGTCGTTCTTTCGACTGAAATGACTACCTTTACAAAAACGACTTGTAACTTATTTTTCCGACTATAAACCTATACTTTTTCTGTTTAGATTCATAAAATAGAGTTCAATATGAAACCATAGCAATTTGATTCACTCAAAACGGATTTAAAATGAAGAAGTTATGGGTAAAATAAGATTGGATAATTTTTCTCATTTTAGCTACGTGAAAATTGGTAACAAATCTATTCCAACCATAACTTAATCAACTTGTATTGTATATTATGTAATCTTGAGATACCATAGACACGTATACAATGTTTCGACCTATCATGTCGACACATCTATATATATTTCGGAACAACCATAGACACTCTATATGTGAATGTTGGAGTTAGCTATACAGGGTTGAGGTTGATTCCAAAATATATATAGTTTGAGTTGTGATCAATACTGAGATACGTATACACTGGGTCGTGGATTGATTCAAGATAATATTTATCGATTTATTTCTGTACATCTAACTGTGGACAACTAGTTGTAGGTTACTAACGAGGACAGCTGACTTAATAAACTTAAAACATCAAAATATATTAAAAGTGTTGTAAATATATTTTGAACATACTTTGATATATGTATATATTGTTATAGGTTCGTGAATCAACCAGTGGCCAAGTCTTACTTCCCGATGAAGTAAAAAAATCTGTGAAAGTGAGTTATAGTCCCACTTTTAAAATCTAATATTTTTGGGATGAGAATACATGCAGGTTTTATAAATGATTTACAAAATAGACACAAGTACGTGAAACTACATTCTATGGTTGAATTATCGAAATCGAATATGCCCCTTTTTATTAAGTCTGGTAATCTAAGAATTAGGGAACAGACACCCTAATTGACGCGAATCCTAAAGGTAGATCTATTGGGCCCAACAAGCCCCATCCAAAGTACCGGATGCTTTAGTACTTCGAAATTTATATCATATCCGAAGGGTATCCCGAAATGATGGGGATATTCTTATATATGCATCTTGTTAATGTCGGTTACCAGGTGTTCACCATATGAATGATTTTTATCTCTATGTATGGGATGTGTATTGAAATATGAAATCTTGTGGTCTATTGTTACGATTTGATATATATAGGTTAAACCTATAACTCACCAACATTTTTGTTGACGTTTTAAGCATGTTTATTCTTAGGTGATTATTAAGAGCTTTCGCTGTCGCATACTTAAATAAGGACGAGATTTGGAGTCCATGCTTGTATGATATTGTGTAAAAACTGCATTCAAGAAACTTATTTTGTTGTAACATATTTGTATTGTAAACCATTATGTAATGGTCGTGTGTAAACAGGATATTTTAGATTATCATTATTTGATAATCTACGTAAAGCTTTTTAAACCTTTATTGATGAAATAAAGGTTATGGTTTGTTTTAAAATGAATGCAGTCTTTGAAAAACGTCTCATATAGAGGTCAAAACCTCGCAACGAAATCAATTAATATGGAACGTTTTTAATCAATAAGAACGGGACATTTCACATTGTTCCTTCAAGACATAAGAATATCATTGATTAGTATTCTAAATAATACTAATCGTGATATGGATTAAAGATAGAGAGAAAATTTTTCCTTGACTCGCCTTAAATTCTTTATGTCATAATGTCAGAACGTTCATATGAGTCACCGTAATATAATCCCGGCAATTACATTACCCTAATTCATATGTGCATTCGACATTATTTCATATAGTCAAGGCGGCGTGTCAATCAAATTATACAACGTGAGATTTAAGATGGAAAAAGAGTTAAATATGAATAAAAGAGTTTGAGTATAAATGCGCAAGTAGTCAAGTAATTCCTACTTCAAGTCTATATGCCGGTTGTAGCCTAGACTCACTAATGTACCCTATGACTGGGGTGATATTGGCTAAAAAAGTCACGTTTTCACCACGGTATTAAGGCCCAAAAACCACAAAGATTCGAACTTTATCGGCAAAATACCTACTTCGTCGGTTAGAATTGAAGAACAAGTAATTACGAAGGCAATGCAAAAAGAATCAAGAGAATCGGAGCTAAAACGAAGATTCTAGAGCGAAAACGGTGAAAGGCAAGAAATCAAGTTACGATCCAGTGAATCAAGGCTGACCAGCATCAAAAACGGCCTACCATACGGCCTGCCAGTATGTAAACGGCCTGCCAAATACGTCTCACCAAGCGGCCTGCCATACGGGCTGCCAGGAAAACGGCCTGCCAAATACGGGCCACCAAACGGCCTGCCATACGGCCAGCCAGCCGTAGTTTGGCAAATTCCTAGTCTATTTAAAGGGGCTTTGTCATTCATTCCAACACACACTTCAATTCACTTCTTTCTCTCTCTCTTGTACAATATTAGTCATACTCTCAAGGCCTTCGACTCTGTGCGGGAAACCTAGTACCCGGAGAAGAACGCTGAAGATTGTATTAGGAGCGGTCTGGAGTCTTGAAGTTGTCACTTTTGTATTCAGAACTCGTTTAATCTACTGGTACTTCTATCCTTTATCTTATATAATGTTTTATGATATTGTTGCCATGATTAGCGACTAGTTATCTTTAGTGTTTGCTATGATGTAAGCAGTTATAATGCCGAAATAATATTATGGTCTGTGTATGCTGTTGAAATGCTTTCTGATTATGCTTTAAACTCAATCGCATTTCCAACTAATAGAACGTAGTTATAGGCTCTGTTATTAGGAAGTCGCGAATCCTGATTCAGAATACACTATCTGTGTCACCCTTGGTAAGAGAAGTCTATCGGATACAACGTAAGATCGACAGAGGCACACTGGTTGTAGTAAGTCTATCAAGCTTTAGATTCTGACTGAGGACTCTTTTGTAGTGAAACATCTGACTAGACCCTTAGTACATTGTCGGTCTTAGACCATGCTAGTGTAGTCACCAAGCATATAAACTTCGTACGTGCACGCTGAAGCACAGCGATTGTTGTAAGTTGTACCTCTGCTAAGTAAGGCCATGGAACCCGGTTAGTGTTGACCAGTGCACTGCACCATAACGCAGTCTCACGCATTGCACCCCGCTTGAGGGATTCTTAGTTAATTAAGGAACCATTTGTTTAGACACATAAAGGATTGGACCGTTAGGATAACCGAACATGTTCATGGAAGTCAGCTTGACTTGGCCATGGTGTTCTTTATGGTTGAACTCTTTTTAAGGGCCTAACTATCTTTTACCAATCATTAATGAAAGTATTGAAATGCATCACGTCTCTCGGATATGGTAAACCATGTATTCTATTATGCTTAAGAAAGTTTAGACCATTTCGGAATGTTAATACGTCACCCAACCGAGTCGCTCAATTGGATGAGCCGCCTGAACGTGTATGCCTGTAGTCAGAGTGCACGGACGTCGGGGTAAGGGATGTTGCTGTCTATTCAGAATCTTCAAGCCTAACGCAGCATCCAGTGACATGTCTTATGACAGGGGCTTTTAGGACCAGTGTAATGAATACAAGGCCTCTGCCTATTCATGAGCCAACATTCCATAATCTCGGTAGAATAACTGATGAAGTCATAGTATGCACTCACTTTAACCTTATCTGAATTACGAAATTTATCGCATTTACTTTATCTGTCTTATAAACTAGAAAAACCCCAAAATAAATATTCACTACTCCCTAACTATCTTAGGCTTAAATATAGGTTCGATTCTACAGATATCTCAAAATACGACCCTAGGTCATACTTCCCTTGCTTATAAGGAGTAGTAAGATTTAGGCCCCGCTAAATATAAATTTAAAACAGTACCTTCCTCCCATGAGTGGTTGATCCTGGCGAGCCGCGGCCTGACGACACCGCGAGAATAAAAACCGTCCGTTTCAACCATATCACAGGAGGATACTAGTTTTTGGTGCCGCTACCGGGGAACTGGTATCAGGCAATACTGCTCTCTATCAAACTTATTCACAAGCATTTAGTGGTGAGTAAGAAAGATAATTATACACGGACTTGGTTATTGGATTTTCCGAACAGTCGCCAATTATATTGGGACTAAAAGGATCCTGCCTCTCTGTAGTCGGCATGGCCACTTGGTTTGTTGAATAGTTCGTGCGGAGCTCTGTTACCGAAATACCAGGGAATCAATAGCCAGAACAAAAAACGTATTTCACCGTAGGATAGTTAGTTAATTAAATTAGACTACCTTAAATTAGATTACATTAGATTACCTTAGATTAAAATTAGATTGGATTAGCTTACCTTAGAATTAGATTACCCTAGATTAGATTACTTTAGATTAGTTTAGCTTATTATAATTTAGTTTATTTGCGAAAAATTAAAAACAAAAAGGCATACCTAGTGTATGACCCAAACCCGATCTAGACCAGGGCCGTTGTTATTCGTACCTGATCTAGAAGCAATAATCTCTAAAGCACGCAAGGAAGCACGAATCAGAAATCAAATTGAGTTACACGTTACTTTAGCAGAAAACACCAAACCCTCGATTGAAGGTCGAGGAGGACCAATCAGATTTCCAGAGATTCAAGGACTCGTTCGAATTAAAACATCACATCATCCAACTCATCCAGAATAGCTGTCAGTTTCATGGATTACCGAATGACGATCCTAATTCTCACCTTGATAAATTCAGCCAGGGATAGGACAAGATATAGTCTGGCTATGCTTGTTCCCCTATTCTCTCACTCATCATGCTCAAACTTGGTTCGAAGGATTGGAAAAAGATTCCATCACGTCATGGACGGAGATGGCTACTAAATTCCTAACCAAATATTTCCCTCCTTCTAAACAAACCAAACTGAAGAATGACATCATTAACTTCAAACAAAATTATGATGAATCTCTTTACACTGCATGGGAGCGATTCAAAACTCTGCTGAAGAAATGCCCTAATCACTAGCTAGAACGGTCAGCCCAAACTGTACCTTCTACAATGGTCTTATGGTAAATCATAGGACAACGATCGATGCAGTAGCTCAAGAGAATCTGATGAACCAAACCGTAGACGAAGCATGGGAATTGCTCGAGAACATGACAATGCATCATCATGACTGGAACAGTGGTGAAACAACTTCATCATCTGCCCCACTCTCTGCACTTAACGATCAAACGGAGGCCATCAAATCCCTTACGGATAAGATGGAATCTCTCGCTAAACAACTCAGAGAATTGAAGACGCAGCCGTAGCAGGTTAACCAAGCTCAGGCTTGTGTTAATTGTACCAACCCGCAACCTACTGAAGAATATCAAGTTAAGTACGAAAACCCTGATGGTTCAGTCTGTTACGTCCAATACCCAGCTCGTCCACCAAATCCCGGATTCAATCAACCACCTAAGGTTAATCAATTTCAGCGAAGCAGTCAACCTTTCCGCTATCGCTATCCACCGTATCCAGCCCAACAATCTCAATTGACCTAGGATCAACCACTCTCACTCACTAGTCCCCAGTTGAGGAAAATTCCCCTACCACTGATAGTGCTCCAAATGAACATATATTTAGGCACAATATCCTTCCAATATGTAAAGCTTTTAGTTGCAATTGTTCTATTTTTATGTAATATTCGTTTAAATAAATAAGTGCGAAGACAAAAGAAGAAAATGACGATTTGAAGACGCAAATGACCAAAATGCTCAAATGAACAAGACATAATTTAAGTGGTTCCATTTATTGATAAGAAACGTCTAAAAATGACAAGAGTACGAGCCGCGGAACGCAAAGTACACGATATCTACGCGTACGAAAGGACGTTCGAAAATCCGGAACCGAGACATGAACCGAGCATCAACGCGTGAGTCAACGGAGCTAAAATTACAAGTCTAATATGCACAAGATGTGACGACGCGGGAATTTCCGACTAAATTTAAACTTAATCTTGATATGAATTCGACACGATAAGCAAAGTCTATAATGTTGAAATCTTAAAAGCTTGGAACTGTGTTTAATATAATCATTTAACCTTTGACTATTCCCGACGATTCACGAACAACTGTTGTAAACAAGTATGAATATATAGATATGTATATAGAAATAAATATAAGTATATATGATATCTTGAATTAATAAATTACAATATAATCCTTTGAATTGAAAATGTAAAGTAAAATACAAAATGATTAAACTATTATTAAAATGAATCTAGATATATACATATATGACTTCTATACGTAATTAATATTATATATATGTTAAATATTCAAATATGATATTACAAAAAATAAGTATTAATACCAGTACTAATAATATTATAATATAAATACTAATATGAAACTTGATATATAAATTGATATATTTTTATTATTACTAATAATATTATTATCATTAATAATATAAATAGTTATTAAAATATTATGAATGTTATCATTAATCATCAATTATTATCATTTTTAAATATCATTATTATTAGTATTATTTTTAGTATTATAACTTATTATTATCATAAATTTGATTATTATTAATATTTTCATGTATTATTATTAATAATATTAATATTAATATTAATTATTAAATTCAATTAATTAAATATGTAATCTATATAAATCTGAATATCTGAATAAATTAAATTTAGTGGCACCACACAATCGTACTTTTGATCCTGTCTCTAATTCTATTTCAAATAAAATCGAATCTTATCACAGTGAATTACAAAATCTGTTAGAGATCCCTTTCAACTTTATTTATTTTTTTCTTCCTTCTGTACGATCGATTCCATTCTTGCTATAAAACAACCGTGATAATTTCTGGCTTGTCTCTTCAACTATTCGAGTATTACAAGCAATAATCAACCACTTGTATTCTATATAAACTTGCAACATTCGATTGTGTACAGTCACTTGTTTCTTCTTGTTCAAAACACATAAACTCAAGGATCCAAACACCACAACACAAACCCATTTGATTTGTTGTTGTTAACATTACCATCGATCAATAACAAGAGCCAAACCCAAACCTGGTACGTACTTACTCGAACGACTAATTGTTGTTGCTTGTAGTTTATGTTGTCAAACACCAAACAATCACCACAAAACCCCAAGATCATCACCACTTATGTAACCCACGATTGCTACTGTTCAAACCTTTCAATTTCTGTGCAACGATCAACCCAAAAACACATAAACCCATCACCATTAAATTTTAATTATTCCTGCGTGTTATTTCTGTTTCTGGCACGTACGAAAACAACCCACCTCATCACTATTTTAACTGCTGTGGTGTGTTTCTATTTTCTGCTTCGAACGCCACCAAACACCATCATCATCCGTCATTTTTTGCTGCAACAGTAACTGCTATGATTTCTATTTTTGTCAAGCAAAAATCGAAGCCAAAAACTCCTTGTTATACAGCTACGGTACGTTTCTATTGAAGATGATAAATAATCTATAATATACAAGGGATGGAGAGAAGAAGATTTAACACGATATGCATGTGAGTCGAATTATTTAAGGTGACAAGAAGGGTTCAATTATAATTGTAATCACAGTTTAAAGTTTTATCAATTGTGAATGTATTCAAGATTTCTATATAATACACTATCAATCATTGAGACAAAAGTGGTGCAAGTAGGACAATTCACCAAATGGCTGACACTTTCTATCCCTTTTGATTTAATAATTTAACTACATAAGGCCAAGTTGATGTTTAAACAAATAATGAAAAAAAACAAGATTGTCGTGAAGCACGTGGAGCTAAACAAAAAGTAGATCAACTTGTGAAAGAAGCACTTTAGTAGTTAGGTACTAGTGGGTCAATTACAAGTAGGATTAGACACAAAGTAGCCGACCCATTTTGTAAAGTGACGAGTGGAAATGAATTTTATACTGTTATCGTGAATTCGCATGATGATGATGATAGCTTGCGATAATATGATGATGATATAGTTTAATGATGGCGAATTAGGGTGATGAATTATGTATAAATAAGATGATAATAAAATAAATAAGATGATGTTAGATTATGATGAAGATTTTGAATGATGATGATTACGGATAGGAAATGGAAAGGTGATGAGGTTGATGCGATAGAGATGATAATATAGTTGTTGTTGGTGTCCCCGGTCGAACCCCAGTAACCACAAACCAATCGTCCAATCTATTTAAAACAGGTATTGGGCTTAAGATTGAAGAAGACTTCTTATAGTGTTAAATAATTAAAATTATTGGACTTAGCCTGTTGGGCCTGTGTAAGTCCAAGAAGGAGAAGGTGGTAACAGAAAAAAGAATATAAAAGAAATTAAGATCCTAGTTAAATCAGAATTGTATGGACAGAAGGATGGTTTGACGTGTTTTGGTTTAATCAAGAGGTTGCAGGTTCGATCCCTGGCTGTGATATTTTTATTTTTTTATAGAAAAAGAAGGTGAAGAACTAGGGAAAAAATAGAATCTTATGGGTTAAATAAAATTAAGTAAGACTATACAGCAGAAAAGCGTGATAGAGCAAATGGTTAAGGATGTTATCGGGTTAGCGGGAGGTCGCGAGTTCAAACCCGGACTTGGGCATTCTTGTTATTTTAAAGGCTACTTTTTGCGAGGTAGTTTTCTTATCATTATCATTAGTATTAATATTATTATTATTATTATTAGTATCATCTTTACTAAAAACTATCATGGTTATTGAAAGTATCATTTTTATTATTATTATTATCATTATTAGAAAAATTACCATTTTTATCAAAATTATTATTATTATTATCATTATTATTATTTTAGCATTAATATCATTATTTTTATATTATTATTATTATTATTCTTATTATTATTATTATTATTATTATGATTGTTATTATTATTGTTATTAATACTAGTATCAATATTACTATCATAATAACTATTATTATTATTATTATTATTGTAAAATAAAACAACTTTTTTATTATTATTATTACCAATATTATTTTATCAAATAATTATTAGTTATATAAAAAAAAACTATATTTACTACATATAACATAACTATACTTTCATAATAAATATTAATAAATGTAATTAATTAGATTATTAAGGAAACACATAATTAACATAACAATTTTATCACTAATAATAATATATGTAAATTGTAGAATTACATGTGTTAATATACATACTTGATATAGGTTCGTGAATCTGAGGCCAACCCTGCATTGTTCAGTTCCGTCATATGAATATCATTACTACAAAATATCGTATTGTGAGTTCATTTGATTCCCTTTTACTCTTTACATTTTTGGGACTGAGAATACATGCGCTGTTTTTACAACTACTTTATTAAATGCTTTTGAAATATATTTTGAACTGCGAATACATGAAATGGTTTTGTAAATGTTTGACGAGGTAGACACAAGCAAAACATTCCACGAATAAATTATTATGGAGACAGAAGTTCTGCGGATTATTATTGAATTATGTGGACATGATAATTGCCACCATTGAATTATGTGGACATGATAATTGCCACCATTGAATTATGTGGACATGATAATTGCCACCAGTTGATGTGAATGTTATATATCGAGAGAATGATTTTATACACAGGTTATGTGTATGTTATTTTTGTGCACAAGATATGTGTACGGTTACTATGATTTATGAAAATGGTTTCGTACACGAGAAAGATGTACTGTATTTAAAAGATATAGCATGTACATTACAGGTGGGTATAGGATTCGGGCCCATTTGTACCATGCAGGATTTAAATTTTGTGGTCTATCAAAATGATGAATTTTATTGTTTTAAGATAAACCTATGAACTCACCAACCTTTTGGTTGACACTTTAAAGCATGTTTATTCTCAGGTATGAAAGAAATCTTCCGCTGTACATTTGCTCATATTACATGGAGTCGTTCATGGCATATAGAGGTCAGAACCTCGCAATGGGACCAACTGTTGAAGACTTCATCCAGATGGATTAGGATGGGTCATCACAGGTGGTATCAGAGCGGTGGTCTTAGCGAACCAGGTCTGCATTAGTGTGTATAACTGATAAGTCGTTAGGATGCATTAGTGAGTCTGGACTTCGACCGTGTCTGCATGTCAAAAGTTTTGCTTATCATTTCGTGTCGAAAATTACTTGTTTATCATCCTTAAAGTCTAGACACGTCTTACTGCCGCTATTGCATAGATAGTGTATAGATAAATTCATATCTTAGCATATATGTTGTTGTTACTTTGCCTGACAGCTTCCGTAGATTCTTTCCGTAACTTATGGGATTTTAGTATTATATATGCATATGTAAATTATGTATTGCAAGGTACTAATCTACATCCTATAATCTATTTCTTATCGAAAATTCTTCATCTGATTGTACGGGATGAATCCTTCAACCAGTTCGAGTCCCTCGAATTCCGATAGCTATTCCGATAGTTATTCCGATAGCTATTCAGACGTGGACGTTCACCTAAGCTCTGAAAGTAGCGTCACCAGAATGAATCAACCAACCAACCATCCCCAATTCATATGATGAGTTCGTAGTCGACTTAATTAATGGAGACGAGAAGAAGGCAATCCTTTCCATCAACCAAATTCACCTCTTGGTGAAGAACCTGAAGCACATACCGACGAACCACACCGAAACACCATTTTCACCCTCATTTCCCGAATATCTCACCACGATTATATTCTATCTAAAATTCTAAACCTTATTCATCCATTCGTTCCGACCGACAATCATCCCGGAGTAATACAAGAAGTCAGCGAACTTCGCGCCCGAGTTATAGTCTTGGAAAAATATGGTGCAAAATTTACCAGCTTCAGCAACATCACTGGCACCAACAGTACCACCAACATCAATACTAGTACCACCAATAACCCAAGTTTCAACATCACACCCCTCAACATCTCATTATGTACCCCGAGCATAATCATCATTCTACGTATCATTTTACATCATTTATCTTCGTTCGACATGGCGATTATGAAATCTCTAATGTTTTAGAGATTATATATATTCTAGTTCTAACGGTAAACCAAATGAGTTTAATATCATATTAACTCAATGAATCCATGATTACATCTGAAGAAAATATATATGTATATATGTTTTCATAAAGATTGTAATTAAAAATTCTTTCATACAAAGTGTTAATCGTGAAAATATTTTAACGGGTAGGTAATACCCGAGGAATATTCAGATTTCAAATTAATAAATTACACTGTACATTCTTCGAAGCTGATTCAACGGTCGTTTACTACCCTACTTACATCCACCAATATGTGTATTCGTTCACCGCAGAATAACCATTTTTATTCAAATTCATATTTGGATTTTGATTTATCATAATCCAACAAGTGGCATAATGAAGAAAACATTGGACAAAATAAAATTTGTTAGAAATAAACAAATTAACTATGAGAAATTTTGTTAAGAATCCACGCTAACTGTTTCCAGCTAACTGTTCCTAGCTAACTGATTACATTTTATTTATCGCAGTTTATTTATCGTAATTTAATTATCGCAATTTTATTTATCGTCATTTAATTTCTGTTATTTACTTTACGCACTTTATTTATCGTCATTTAAATTCTGTTATTTATTTTACGCACTTTAAATGTCGGGACACGTATACAAGGTTTTGACATATCATATTGACTCATCTATATATATTATTTGGAATAACCATAGACACTCTATATGCAGTAATGCGAGAGTTAGCTATACAGGGTTGAGGTTGATTCTACAATAATATATATAGTTTGAGTTGTGATCGAGTCTGAGACATGTACACGGGTCATGATACGTATTAATTAATTCGAATATTATATAGTAAACTATATATGAATTATTATTTGTACACTGCTAACTGTGGACTATCAACTGAGTACTATCAACATTGGACAATTAAAATGAATTAAAATATTGATTATAACATATAAAACTAAACAATTCTTCAGGTTTGTCACTTGATTTCATTCTAAACTTCATTAGTATCTTGACGATTACAATCTGCGTTCAAACCTTTCATGATTCTTGAAAACACCTCAATCGATAGGATGAATCATCCGCACTTCATCTACGGAAGAAAATATTTATGCATATAGTTATGCACCTAAGAAACTCTCGGCAATTGAGTAAAAGTTTAAAACGTAGCCGCGTCAGATCCTTTGGCATTTATTAGCAAAAATAACTTTGCGATCCCTTTTCAAAGTAGCCAATTTTGTCACAGCTCCAGCAGGTCAACTTCGACTTTTCATTCAAAGTAGCCTTACTATAAATACGGATATAAACGATTACCCTTTTGATACCGGAGAATTCATTTATATTCCACCATATTACCAGCAGACGTACCAGCAACCTCGTTGCTTCTTGGCTTAAATCTCTCTGACAAATCATTATATTTATTCATTGAAACCCTATCATATACTCATCCGCATCTTGTAACGAGAACTGCCATACCAATTACCGGGAATCAGCAATCAGTACTTTGAAAACTCACAACATATCTACATCAACAGTTATATGTATGACATTTATCTCTTAGAATTATGATCTCTCATTCTGAAATTCTGAAAAGCACTCAATCACAAATCAATACTCTGAATGTTGAAAAAGCTGAATGAAGCAGCAGAAACCATAAACAACCATAAACGCCCTTAATCATCGGAAGTTTGATGATAAAGAATAGTATTTTGGAAAAGCTTAGAAAAGTTAGAACTGGAAAACTGATTGAGCAAACTACGAAGGAGTCTTTGAACAAATCACAAGAACTAAGCTTGTACATTAAGAATCCTGATGATTCAGTTTCTGATGAAATCTTTAGCGAATACCTTACTTCTGACTCCAAACTCTTGCGGATAAATTTTCTTCACCACCCTTCGATATTAGAAATTCCAAGATATCATCGTATCTTTCATTATAAATATCCTCTATATTTCTGAAGATATTTTCATAACTATTCTTATCTAAAATCATTAATCTATTCGTGCTATCAGTGTTACATCATATAGAAACTGTTAGTTTCTATATTCTGTAAACTTTCGAGCTTAAAATATGAATGTTATTGAAGTAATGTTGTTAACCGGTGCATGAGTTAGTATAATATAATGACACTTGATCAACGTGATTATATTACAGTAAGTCATGATGAGTTTCTAAATGGAACATGATGAATCACAGATTATAACATCATCATGTGTCATGTTACATAACTCTTTCATTCTATTTAACTTCTGAACATATCAAGAAAATATGTTCTTGATAGTTCTATTCTCAGAGATTCTGGTAATTTGACAAATCAAATCGTGCTAATGCATTCTTTTCTACTTAAAATACTATAATCATTCGAAACTCTATATCTACGAATTCTGGACCATTATTCGCTTGACTTAAAGTCGGGAAAAGAAGACAAGAGCATGAAATTCTGATATATATAAGGGAAAATACAAAGCCCAACAACAACACCGAAATTACCAACCGTGGATATCAGTGCGTATAGTAATATAAAGACACGGGAGAATTATAAATACAATAATCACTAGAACATAGTAGAAATAAATAGATTCTTTCGGTGGGAGTTGGAAAAGAAGAACGATCATTGCGATAGTCAGAATGAGAACAAGGATTAGAACCGAATTAAGCATTATTATAATCTTTTGATATATGAACTGAGAAAGAAGGTATAGAAGTAATGAGAATAATAAAACGGAAGAAGTAAATTTATAATGGAAATATTCGACAGAACAATCGAGGCAGATGATCGCATTTAATATCAGAGATCTTAATTTCCTTATTCGCTGAAGAATCAAATCTTTTAGATTTCGAAGATTTCCTCTAAATCCCTTGAATTTCGGAATTCAAAAGTGACTACGTCAAAAGCTAAGGCGAATCTTTATTCTCTCATTTCATTTTTGTGATAACTTCATTCGTACTCTTCGAATAATCGAATTATTTTATCTTTATTACTCATTGGTAATAAAACGCTATTTATTAACTCATGTTCATCATGAAAACAATTCTATTGTTAGCCATGACCACATTACTCAAATTTCGGGACGAAATTTCTTTAACGGGTAGGTACTGTGACGACGCGGGAATTTCCGACTAAATTTAAACTTAATCTTGATATGAATTTGACACGATAAGCAAAGTCTGTAATGTTGAAATCTTAAAAACTTGGAACTGTGTTTAATATAATCATTTGACCTTTGACTATTCCCGACGATTCACGAACAACTGTTGTAAACAAGTATGAATATATAGATATGTATATAGAAATAAATATAAGTATATATGATATCTTGAATTAATAAATTACAATATAATCCTTTGAATTGAAAATGTAAAGTAAAATACAAAATGATTAAACTATTATTAAAATGAATCTAGATATATACATATATGACTTCTATACGTAATTAATATTATATATATGTTAAATATTCAAATATGATATTACAGAAAATAAGTATTAATACTAGTACTAATAATATTATAATATAAATACTAATATGAAACTTGATATATAAATTGATATATTTTTATTATTACTAATAATATTATTATCATTAATAATATAAATAGTTATTAAAATATTATGAATGTTATCATTAATCATTAATTATTATCATTTTTAAATATCATTATTATTAGTATTATTTTTAGTATTATAACTTATTATTATCATAAACTTGATTATTATTAATATTTTTATGTATTATTATTAATAATATTAATATTAATATTAATTATTAAATTCAATTAATTAAATATGTAATCTATATAAATCTGAATATCTGAATAAATTAAATTTAGTGGCACCACACAATCGTACTTTTGATCCTGTCTCTAATTCTATTTCAAATAAAATCGAATCTTATCACAGTGAATTACAAAATCTGTTAGAGATCCCTTTCAACTTTATTTATTTTTTTCTTCCTTCTGTACGATCGATTCCATTCTTGCTATAAAACAACCGTGATAATTTCTGGCTTGTCTCTTCAATTATTCGAGTATTACAAGCAATAATCAACCACTTGTATTCTATATAAACTTGCAACATTCGATTGTGTACAGTCACTTGTTTCTTCTTGTTCAAAACACATAAACTCAAGGATCCAAACACCACAACACAAACCCATTTGATTTGTTGTTGTTAACATTACCATCGATCAATAACAAGAGCCGAACCCAAACCTGGTACGTACTTACTCGAACGACTTATTGTTGTTGCTTGTAGTTTATGTTGTCAAACACCAAACAATCACCACAAAACCCCAAGATCATCACCACTTATGTAACCCACGATTGCTACTGTTCAAACCTTTCAATTTCTGTGCAACGATCAACCCAAAAACACATAAACCCATCACCATTAAATTTTAATTATTCCTGCGTGTTATTTCTGTTTCTGGCACGTACGAAAACAACCCACCTCATCACTATTTTAACTGCTGTGGTGTGTTTCTATTTTCTGCTTCGAACGCCACCAAACACCATCATCATCCGTCATTTTTTGCTGCAACAGTAACTGCTATGATTTCTATTTTTGTCAAGCGAAAACCGAAGCCAAAAACTCCTTGTTATACAGCTACGGTACGTTTCTGTTGAAGATGATAAATAATCTATAATATACAAGGGATGGAGAGAAGAAGATTGAACACGATATGCATGTGAGTCGAATTATTTAAGGTGACAAGAAGGGTTCAATTATAATTATAATCACAGTTTAAAGTTTTATCAATTGTGAATGTATTCAAGATTTCTATATAATACACTATCAATCATTGAGACAAAAGTGGTGCAAGTAGGACAATTCACCAAATGGCCGACACTTTCTATCCCTTTTGATTTAATAATTTAACTACATAAGGCCAAGTTGATGTTTAAACAAATAATGAAAAAAAACAAGATTGTCGTGAAGCATGTGGAGCTAAACAAAAAGTAGATCAACTTGTGAAAGAAGCACTTTAGTAGTTAGGTACTAGTAGGTCAATTACAAGTAGGATTAGACACAAAGTAGCCGACCCATTTTGTAAAGTGACGAGTGGAAATGAATTTTATACTGTTATCGTGAATTCGCATGATGATGATGATAGCTTACGATAATATGATGATGATATAGTTTAATGATGGCGAATTAGGGTGATGAATTATGTATAAATAAGATGATAATAAAATAAATAAGATGATGTTAGATTATGATGAAGATTTTGAATGATGATGATTACGGATAGGAAATGGAAAGGTGATGAGGTTGATGCGATAGAGATGATAATACAGTTGTTGTTGGTGTCCCCGGTCGAACCCCAGTAACCACAAACCAATCGTCCAATCTATTTAAAACAGGTATCGGGCTTAAGATTGAAGAAGACTTCTTATAGTGTTAAATAATTAAAATTATTGGACTTAGCTTGTTAGGCCTGTGTAAGTCCAAGAAGGAGAAGGTGGTAACAGAAAAACGAATATAAAAGAAATTAAGATCCTAGTTAAATCAGAATTGTATGGACAGAAGGATGGTTTGACGTGTTTTGGTTTAATCAAGAGGTTGCAGGTTCGATCCCTGGCTGTGATATTTTTTTTTATTGAAAAAGAAGGTGAAGAACTAGGGAAAAAATAGAATCTTATGGGTTAAATAAAATTAAGTAAGACTATACAGCAGAAAAGCATGATAGAGCAAATGGTTAAGGATGTTATCGGGTTAGCGGGAGGTCGCGAGTTCAAACCCGGACTTGGGCATTCTTGTTATTTTAAAGGCTACTTTTTGCGAGGTAGTTTTCTTATCATTATCATTATTATTAATATTATTATTATTATTATTAGTATCATCTTTACTAAAAACTATCATGGTTATTGAAAGTATCATTTTTATTATTATTATCATTATTAGAAAAATTATCATTTTTTATCAAAATTATTATTATTATTATCATTATTATTATTTTAGCATTAATATCATTATTTTTATATTATTATTATTATTATTATTATTATTATTATTATTATTATTATTATTATTATTATTATTATTATTATTATTATTATTATTATTATTATTATTATTATTATTATTATTATTATTATTATTATTGTTATTAATACTAGTATCAATATTACTATCATAATAACTATTATTATTATTATTATTATTATTATTGTAAAATAAAACAACTTTTTTATTATTATTATTAACAATATTATTTTATCAAATAATTATTAGTTATATAAAAAAAACTATATTTACTACATATAACATAACTATACTTTCATAATAAATATTAATAAATGTAATTAATTAGATTATTAAGGAAACACATAATTAACATAACAATTTTATCACTAATAATAATATATGTAAATTGTAGAATTACATGTGTTAATATACATACTTGATATAGGTTCATGAATCTGAGGCCAACCCTGCATTGTTCAGTTCCGTCATATGAATATCATTACTACAAAATATCGTATTGTGAGTTCATTTGATTCGCTTTTACTCTTTACATTTTTGGGACTGAGAATACATGCGCTGTTTTTACAACTACTTTATTAAATGCTTTTGAAATATATTTTGAACTGCGAATACATGAAATGCTTTTGTAAATGTTTGACGAGATAGACACAAGCGAAACATTCCTCGAATGAATTATTATGCAGACAGAAGTTCTGCGGATTATTATTGAATTATGTGGACATGATAATTGCCACCATTGAATTATGTGGACATGATAATTGCCACCATTGAATTATGTGGACATGATAATTGCCACCAGTTGATGTGAATGTTATATATCGAGAGAATGATTTTATACACAGGTTATGTGTATGTTATTTTTGTGCACAAGATATGTGTACGGTTACTATGATTTATGAAAATGGTTTCGTACACGAGAAAGATGTACTATATTTAAAAGATATAGCATGTACATTACAGGTGGGTATAGGATTCGGGCCCATTTGTACCATGCAGGATTTAAATTTTGTGGTCTATCAAAATGATGAATTTTATTGTTTTAAGATAAACCTATGAACTCACCAACCTTTTGGTTGACACTTTAAAGCATGTTTATTCTCAAGTATGAAAGAAATCTTCCGCTGTGCATTTGCTCATATTACATGGAGTCGTTCATGGCATATAGAGGTCAGAACCTCGCAATGGGACCAACTGTTGAAGACTTCATCCAGATGGATTAGGATGGGTCATCACACAAGAATATAATATAATATATATATATAATTATATAAAATTATATATATTATATTATATATTAAATTAAAACAGCCGCCCACATTTTAAAAACCAAATGTGCGCTAGAATAGCTGGCCATGCGATCGCATGGCCAGGAAGGGGAAGAAGCATGCGATCGCATGGCAGGGAATCTCAGGTCAGGTCCTATAAATTGCAACATTTTCAGCGAATGTAAAACACATCTTTTTCCTTTCTTTCCTCTGATCAAATTATATATATTTATATTTATAATTTTAAGTTTAATTTAAGATTAATAATAATTGGGTTATTTTAAGAAATGTTTTAAGGTTTTGTAAGTCGAAATTTTGTCCGTGTAACGCTACGCGATTAATAACCACTGTAAGCTATGTTCTTCCTTTTTAAATTAATGTCTCGTAACTAACTTATTATTATGCTTATTTGAGCCGAAGTAATCATGATATAAGACTAAATATTAAAATGGGGTTATTGGATTTTGTACCATCATTTGGGTTTGGACAAAAGACCGACACTTGTAGACATTGGACTATGACTATTAATAGATAGGGGGTATTGTCTAATTGAGCGACAACTCATTGGAACCTGTCGAACCTATTTTCAAATTAGTTAATCTAATAATTATTAAAATGATTATGTATGTCCTATTTAGTGACGTTTATACGACATCTTTTACGATCATTTAATTAATTATTTGGGTTGGGTAATTGATTATTCATTCTGATCAAGTGGGTAAATTAATATTAATATCTCATTAAAACAGGGGTGGATTACATACAAGGATAATTAGTGTAATTGTTAACAAAGTATTAAAACCTTGGATTACACGTAGTCGATAACCTGGTGTAATCATTAAACAAAGTATTAAAACCTTGTTACAGTTCGAATCCCTAATTAGTTGGAATATTTGACTTCGGGAATAAGGTTAATTTGACGAGCATTTTATAATTATGACCGATGGACTATTATGGACAAAAACCAGATAGGTATCAAATAAACCAGGACAAATGACAATTAACCCGGGTAACAATTAATTAAAATTAAAATGTCAAACATCATGATTACGGAAATTTAAATAAGCATAATACTTTTATTTCATATTTCATCATACCTTTATTTACTGTCATTTTAATTACTGCAATTTACTTTATCGCAATCTAAATTCTGTCATTTATATTTTCATCATTTATCTTTATGCTTTATTTAAAATCGACAAACCGGTCATTAAACGGTAAAACCACCCTTTTATAATAATAATAATACTATTATATTACTAATATATATATATATATATATATATATATATATATATATATATATATATATATATATATATATATATATATATATATATATATATATATATATATATATATATATATATACAAATATAATTGTTTAAAAATATAGTGTACGCAATAAGCCGTCTCCCTGTGGAACGAACCAGACTTACTAAAAACTACACTACTCTACGATTAGGTACACTGCCTATAGTGTTGTAGCAAGGTTTAGATATATTCCATTCAATAAATAAATAATTAAAACTTGTGTAATTTGTATCGTATTTCGTAATAAAAATAATAGTATTTCGTACTACACCTCGCACACATCAAGTTTTTGGCGCCGCTGCCGGGGACCCGGCGAAAACGCTATATTTTTTCGCTATATTTCTTATTCTCTGATTTTGTATAAATATTTTTATTTTTAGAATTTTAAAGTTTTTTTATATAAATACTTTATATAATTTAAAAAAAAGAAAAGAAACTGGGCTGAACTTGAATTAAATCCCAATGCTTTCTGGATTTACAGGCCATGCGACCGCATGGCAATATAACATTATACTCATGCGATCACATGAGTGGATCTGACACGCTAGAATCCTGCATTTAATACGGAACTAGGGTTAATTATAATTATTATTTATTATATTATTTAGGGTTTTAATTGTTTAATATTTTAGTTTTTAGTTTTTAGTTTTAATATTCTTAAGTTTATTATATTAAATACTTTTATAAATAATAATATAAAAATAATATTATTTTTATAAAAAAATTGTATTTTTATAACTTTGGTTCCTTTTTATATTTATATCGTTTTTATCGTTTAATTCTTAAATTGTATATTTTTCGTTCGTATTTAGTTTAAACTTAGTTTTTGCCGTAGTATTTTATATTTTTAGATTTTTAGGCATTGCCGTAAAATCCCTTAAGTGCTTTTTCATTAGATTAAGATTTAGGTACTTTAGAATTTTACGACGTTGCTTATCGCTTTAATTTTAAATAAATTTTAGTGCCTTTTTAAGTTATTGCTGTTTTGGATATAGAATTCCTTTTAAGCTTTAATACCTTTAGGCGCAACTTTTTAGTCTTAAGTTTTTAAACTTTTAAGTTTAGACGCTTTTCTTTCTTATTATTGTTTTTCGACTTTTTATTTTTCGACGTTTTTCGACGCGCTTTTCTTTTTCATTTCGACTCTCTAGTTTTTAGGACATAGATTATATCTTCTTCAAAATTTCGATGAAAAATTATTTTAAGCGGTTAAATCAATAGACATCCAAATTTTCTGATTCGTAGTAATAGTTGGATTTGTTAGTGGCGAGTTGTGGATTTCCGATTTAAAGGGTCCTGGCTACCTTCTGCATCTATTGGCTATTCGAAACGTGGGCAAAATCAGAAAAGTCTATTAATTTGATAGCTTATATAATTTTTATCTTTTATAACTAATAGGATATTCAGTGAATGCACCGAGCAAAACGTTCACCACCTTTCATACGTTCACCACCTGTAACTCGATCAAAACATCTAGCCAACATTGTCGCCGTTGATGTTTCTTTAGAATCATCATCTAGACGACCAAGTACTCCAATTCAAATTTTCGATAATCCATTTTTTGAACTCGACCTCACAATTGAGAATCCGGAGGATATTCAGGGACAATTCAGAGATCAGGAACCACTAATCATTCCTCCTAAACCATAAATCACTCATCCAGAGATTGTCGAGGAAGAAACCATTAAGTCAGAATCCTCTAGTGATTCAGATTCAACAAATTCAATTATGGAAAATCTGGAACCTCTAAGTATGGAAGACCGAATGAGGGCTACACGCATGGGACAAGGTCACGCCATTATTAAGCCAGACTTTAATGCGCCAGATTATGAAATCAAAGGACAAATCCTATACATGGTAACTAATCAATGCCAATATAGTGGTACACCAAAAGAAGATCCAAACGAACATCTTCGAACCTTTAATAGGATCTGTACTCTATTCAAAATAAGAGAAGTTGAGGATGAACAGATATATCTCATGTTATTTCCCTGGACTCTAAAGGGAGAAGCCAAAGATTGGTTAGAATCGTTACCTGAAGGGGCGATTGATACATGAGATGTTTTAGTTGAAAATTTTCTTAAACAATTCTTTCCGGCATCTAAAGCTGTGAGACTTCAAGGAGAAATTGTTACGTTCACGCAAAAGCCAAATGAAACTTTATATGAAGCGTGGACAAGATTCAGAAAGTTGTTAAAAGGATGTCCTCAACACGGTTTAGATACTTATCAAATAGTACAAATATTATTCCAAGGATGCGACATTACTACACGAAAAGACATCGACATAGCAGCTGGTGGTTCCATTATGAAGAAAACCGCAACTGAAGCTTACAAAATCATTGATAACACAGCCTCCCACTCTCATGAGTGGCATCAGGAAAAAGATATTTTTTGTTCATCTATAGCGGCTAGATCCGATTCTAGCCATGACTTTCATTCCGTTTTCGCAAAAATAGATGCTTTCGAGAGACGAATGGAAAAGATGAATAAAGATATTCACGCAATACGAATCAGTTGTGAGCAATGTGGTGTACCACACTTAACGAAAGATTGTAACATTGAACAAACAATGGAACAACGAGAGAATGTTTCCTACATAAACCAAAGGCCGGGAAATAATTAAATCAAAGCATTCTTTACAATCCAAATGCACCCAAGAATAACTCGTATAACCAACAAGGTTCGAATAACCAACCAACTCAAAACAACACTTTCAATCAACAAAGACCTAGCTTGTATAAACCACCACAACAAACCGAAGAGAAAAAGCCAAATCTGGAAGAAATGATGGCAAAGATAATGGAATCTCAAACACAATTTATAACATCTCAAACCCAAACAAATGAGAGGTTTGATCAGTCACTAAGAACTCAACAAGCTTCCATTTTGAATCTAGAAAAACATGTAGGTATTCTTGCTAGCATGATAAGTGATAGGGAACAAGGAAAGCTACCGAGTGATACTGAAGTAAATCCTCAGAATGAGAATGTTAATATGGTGTCAACAAATTTTGAAAAACCAGCTCCAGAAGATGGGAATGTTTTCGATGTTAGTAACAATGAAGAAGTTACACCACCACCACCACCCGAGTATGTAAAGCCAGTGGTGACACCATACAGACTACCCATCCCGTTTCCAAGAAAAGGAGTTGAGTATGAGCAAGTTGTAGTGACCCGAACTTTTCCATGTTTATATATATTAATTGAGATTGATATTTACATGACTAAATTTTTCCAACGTGTTAAGCAATCAAACTTGTTAAGACTTGATTAAATGAAATAAGTTTCATATAGACAATTGATCACCCAAGTTGACCGGCGATTCACGAACGTTACAATTGGTATATATAGACATATATATATATATGGTTGACATGAGATTATGATGAGTAAGTATCTCACTAAGTATATTAACAATGTGTGATATACATAAGAAATGAGATTACTAAGTTAAGAAACTCGAAATGATATATATAACGATTATCGTTATGATAACGTCTACTAAATACATATGTATCATATTAAGATATTGATACACTTTATTTAACATGATAAAATGATATTTAAATATATCATTAAGTGTGTTAACAATGAACTACATATGTAAAAACAAGACTACTAACTTAATGATTTCGAAACGAGACATATATGTAATGATTATCATTGTAACGACATTTAAATGTATATATATCATATTAAGATATATTAATATATCATAATATCATGATAATATAATAATTTAACATCTCATTAGATATAATAAACATTGGGTTAACAACGTTTAACAAGATCGTTAACTTAAAGGTTTCAAATCAACATTTACATGTAACGACTAACGATGACTTAACGACTCAGTTAAAATGTATATACATGTAGTGTTTTAATATGTATTCATACACTTTTGAAAGACTTAAATACACTTATCAAAATACTTCTACTTAACAAAAATGCTTACAATTACATCCTCGTTCAGTTTCATCAATAATTCTACTCGTATGCACCTGTATTCGTACTCGTAAAATACACAGCTTTTAGATGTATGTACTATTGGTATATTGATAATACTAAAAACGAACATATATTTCATAGCATTATTCCTCAAGAAAGACAAGCTTCTAGTTGCAATTGTTCTATTTACAAGTGATATTCGTTTAAATAATAAAAGGTGAAGACAAAAGACAGATTCGACGAATTGAAGACGCAAACGACCAAAAAGCTCAAAAGTATAAAATACAATCAAAGAGGTTCCAATTATTGATAAGAAACGTCTCGAAATTACAAGAGTACAAGATTCAAAACGCAAAGTACAAGATATTAAATTGCACGCAAGGACGTTCGAAAATCCGGAACCGGGACCAGAGTAAACTCTCAACGCTCGACGCAACGGACTAAAAATTACAAGTTAACTATGTATATAAATATAATATAATATATAATTAATTCTTAAAATTAATATATATATTATAATATATTTATAAAACGTAGGCAAATTAAAAGACAAACCTTTGTGAGCTGGAATTACGAACTCCGCGAGTTGCGGAGTATGGAGGCCAAAAATGCCGCGACTCGCGGAGCAGCCAAATACGAAAATCCCTATAAAACCTAACGAATTCTGATCATTTTTATCATCAATATATATCCATCCATCTATCTATACGTAATATTTATATTTATAATTTATATTTTAATTTTAATTTTAATTTTAATCCTAATAATAAGGGTATGTTAGCGAATATTTTAAGGGTGTAAGTTGAAATTCTGTCCGTGTAACGCTACGCTATTTTTAATCATTGTAACTTATGTTCAACCTTTTTAATTTAATGTCTCGTAGCTAAGTTATTATTATGCTTATTTAAAATGAAGTAATCATGATGTTGGACTAATTACTAAAATTGGGTAATTGGGCTTTGTACCATAATTGGGGTTTGGACAAAAGAACGACACTTGTGGAAATTAGACTATGGGCTATTAATGGGCTTTATATTTGTTTAACTAAATGATAGTTTGTTAATTTTAATATAAAGATTTACAATTGGACGTCCCTATAAATAACCATATACACTCGATCGGACACGATGGGCGGGATATTTATATGTACGAATAATCGTTCATTTAACCGGACACGGGAATGGATTAATAGCCACTAGAATTATTAAAACAGGGGTGAAATTATGTACAAGGACACTTGGAATAATTGTTAACAAAGTATTAAAACCTTGAGTTACACTCAGTCGACATCCTGGTGTAATTATTAAACAAAGTATTAAAATCTTGTTACAGTTTAAGTCCCCAATTAGTTGGAATATTTAACTTCTGGTATAAGGATAATTTGACGAGGACACTCGCACTTTATATTTATGACTGATGGACTGTTATGGACAAAAACTAGACGGACATATTAAATAATCCAGGACAAAGGACAATTAACCCATGGGCATAAAACTAAAATCAACACGTCAAACATCATGATTACGGAAGTTTAAATAAGCATAATTCTTTTATTTCATATTTAATTTCTTTTATTTTATATTTAATTTCACTTCTAATTATAACACTTTTATTTATTGTTATTGTATTTAATTGCACTTTTAATTATCGTACTTTTTAATTATCGCAAGTTTATTTTATCGCACTTTTATTTATCGCAATTTCATTATCGTTATTTACTTTACTCTTTAAATTAAGTCTTTTATTTATTTAATATTTTACATTTTGTTTTAACTGCGACTAAAGTTTTAAAATCGACAAACCGGCCATTAAACGGTAAAAACCCCCCTTTATAATAATAATATTACTTATATATATATATATATATATATATATATATATATATATATATATATATATATATATATATATATATATATATATATATATATATATATATATATATATATATATAAAAGTAAAACTAATATAGCGTTAAGCTTTGTTTAAAGATTTTCCCTGTGGAACGAACCGGACTTACTAAAAACTACACTACTGTACGATTAGGTACACTGCCTATAAGTGTTGTAGCAAGGTTTAAGTATATCCATTCTATAAATAAATAAATATCTTGTGTAAAATTGTATCGTATTTAATAGTATTTCCCTATTAAATATAAAGCTATTTTATATACACCTCGCACGACATCAAGTATATATTTTTGGCGCCGCTGCCGGGGAAAATCTAGCTTAAAAGCCGGAAGCGTAACGCTAAATTTTTTAAAAAAAAAAGATTTTTATTTTTAGTTTACTTTTATTAAAATTCACTTTTGTAAAAATACGTTTTTAATTATTCGAAAATATAAAAAGAAAACAAAAATTTATATATATTTTTTTAAGATTTTGTTAAATATTTAAGTTTTATAAAGTTTCTTTATTTTTATTTTATAAAAATATAAGTTTTATTTAAATATTTTTATTTAAAACAAAAAAAATTTAATATATATATAAATCTATTTTTAAGATATTTTTAAAATTATAAAGTAGTTCTATTTTTATTTTAGTTTTTAAATATAAGTTTTTATTATATAAATATTTTTATTTAAACAGAAAATATAAAACAGAATATAAAAAAAAAACGCGTCGAATTTTAATCAACCTGTCATCTGAAAATTGGAACCCCGCGACTCGCGGAGTTTGCAGCTTCGAATACCGCGACTCGCGGAGACACTCTGACACGCCGACAGAAACCCTAATCAGGCATTAAATACGGGGTAATTATTAATTATTATTATTATTAACCCTAATTACTTATTATTATTATAATTAGTTTTAAGTTTTTTTTATTTAATTTATATATTTAGTTAAATTAGTTTAATTAATGTAAAATTACTAGTTTTAATAAATAAATAATATAAAAATAATATTTTTATAAAAATTGTACTTTTTACAACTTTTTGTATATTTTTATATTTTCTCCCTTTTTAATTATTTTAGCGTAATATTTGTATTTTTCGTTAATTTTTAGTTTTAAACTAGGTTATTGCCATAATTATTTTTTTTTACTTCTAGATTTTTAGGCTTTGCCGTAATATCCCTTTAGTGCCTTTGCTTTAGACTAAGATTTAGGTACTTTATAATTTTGCGACGCCTTTTTAAGTTTTAGTACCCTTTTAAGTTATTTCCATTTAGGATATAGTTTTACTTGTAAGCTTTAATATTTTTAGACACCTTTTACCTACGTATCAATTATCATTTCAATTAGTAACCTCAATTTGCGATTATAATTTTAAGTTAGTGATAGTAATAAGGTTGGGTTAGTCGAGTATTTTTAAGTTCTATAAGTCACTCTTTTTCTTTCTTATTTTTATTTTTCGACCTTTTTTCAACGCACTCTTTTTCTTTCTTATTTCTCGCTATTCTAGTTTTTAGGACATAGATTTTTATTCTACTTCTTATCTAAATTTCTTAAAATTACGAAAATTTATTTTAAGTGGTTAAATTGATATACATCAAAATTTTCTGGTTCGTAGTAATAGTTGGATTTGTACGTGGACCGGGTTATTGGAGCCAAACATTCCTCAATTATATTGAGACCAAACGAATCCTGCCCCTCTGCTGCATCTTTTGGCTATTCGAAACGTGGGCAAAATCAGAAAAGTCTATTAATTGGATAACTTATATAATTTTTCTTTCCTTTTTAAAAACTAATAGGATATTCAGTGAATGCATCGAGCAAGACGTTCACCACCTTTTGTACGTTCACCACCTGTAACTAGATCAAGACATTTAGCAAATATTACCGCCGTTGATTTTTCTTTAGAATCATCATCCAGTCGACCAAGTACTCCAGTTCAAATTTCCGATAATCCATTTTTTGAACCTGACCTCACAATTGAGAATCCGGAGAATATTCAGGGACGATTCATAGATCCTGAACCACTAAACTTTCCTCCGGAACCACCAATCATTCAAACAGAGATTGTTGAGGAACGAACCATTAAATCAGAATCCTCTAGTGATTCCGATTCAACAAATTCAATTATGGAGAATCTGGAACCTTTAAGTATGGAAGACCGAATGAGAGCTAAACGCACTGGCCAAGGTCACGCAATTACTCATCCTGACATTAATGCGCCAGATTATGAAATCAGAGGACAAATTCTACACATGGTGACTAATCAATGCCAATTTAGTGGTGCGCCGAAGGAAGATCCAAATGAACATCTACGTACCTTTAATAGGATCTGCACACTATTTAAAATCCGAGAAGTAGAAGATGAACAAATATATCTCATGTTATTTCCCTGGACTTTAAAGGGAGAAGCCAAAGATTGGTTGGAATCGTTACCTTAAGGGGCGATTGATACATGAGACGTTTTAGTTGAAAAATTTCTTAAACAATTCTTTCCAGCATCTAAAGCCGTAAGACTTCAAGGAGAAATTGTTACGTTCACACAGAAACCGAATGAAACTCTATATGAGGTGTGGACAAGATTTGGAAAGTTATTAAGAGGATGTCCGCAACATGGTTTAGACACCTGTCAAATAGTACAAATATTCTACCAAGGATGCGACATCACCACAAGAAAAGACATCGATATAGCAGCTGGTGGTTCCATTATGAAGAAAACCGAAACTGATGCTTACAAAATTATTGATAACACTGCTTCCCACTCACATGAGTGGCACCAAGAAAAAGATATCGTTAGATCATCTAAAGCAGCTAGAGCCGATTCTAGCCATGACTTAGATTCCATTTCCGCAAAGATAGATGCTGTCAGAGACGAATGGAAAAGATGACTAAGGATATTCACTCAATACGAATTAGTTGTGAGCAGTGTGGAGGACCACATTTGACAAAAGATTGTCTCAGTATTGAATTAACAATGGAACAAAGAGAGAATATTTCATACATAAACCAAAGGCCTGGAAATAATTATCAAAATAATTATCAACCGCCAAGACCGATCTACAATCAAAACCAGAATTATAACCGAAATATTTCATACAACAACCAACAAGGTCCTAGCAATCAACAAGTATCTAACAATACTTACAACCAGCAAAGACCTAATTTTCAAAACAAACCACAACAAACCGATGATAAAAAGCCGAATTTAGAAGATATGATGACGAAGCTAGTTGAAACTCAAACGCAGTTTTTCACATCTCAGAAAAACAAACTAATGAACAAAATGCTCAAGCATTTAGAAATCAACAAGCTTCTATTCAAAATCTGGAACAAGAAGTAAGTAACCTAGCAAGGTTAATAGGTGAAAGAAAACTGGGAAGTTTACCTAGTAATACAAATGCTAACCCCCGGAATGAAACAGCTAAAGCCATTACCACAAGAAGTGGTACAACACTTAAACCACCTGAAATACCTGTAACTTCTGATGAAGCTATTCCTACTCCTCAAGAACCACAACCTGAACAAGATAAGGAAAAAGAACCGGTAGTTGAAAAGGTTAATGAAGATAACACAATTAAGGCTAAACCTTATGTTAAACCATACCAACCATCACTTCCTTACCCGAGTAAAATGAAGAAAGAGAAACTTGAAGCCGAGCAATCCAAATTCTTGGATATGTTTAAACAGATAAATGTAAATCTTCCTTTCATTGATGTGATTTCAGGAATGCCTAGATATGCTAAATTCTTGAAAGATCTGATCACGAATAGAAAGAAAATGGAAGAACTCTCGGCTGTTACTATGAACGCTAATTGTTCAGCAGTGCTGTTGAATAAGATACCAGAAAAACTATCTGATCCAGGAAGGTTCACAATTCTATGTTTTCTGGGTATTCTTAGTTCAATAGAAGCATTAGCAGACTTAGGTGCTAGTATAAATCTAATGCCGTATTCACTATACGCTAAACTAGACCTTGGAGAATTGAAACCAACAAGAATAAGCATACAACTAGCCGATCGATCAATAAAATATCCTAGAGGGATAATGGAGAACATGCTAGTTAAAGTTGGTACTTTAGTATTCCCAGTAGATTTTGTTGTTCTGGACATGGAAGAAGATTCTCAAGTTCCTCTCATATTAGGAAGACCATTCTTAAACACGGCTAAAGCAATGATAAACGTGTTCGGTAAGAAATTGACCCTAAGTATAGAGGACGAGAGTGTTACCTTTTCAGTTGATAGAGTAATGCAACAACCGCAATCTGCAGATGATGCATGTTATTATATTCAAACTATAGACTTACATGCAGAATTGTTAGAAGAATTTCCAGAATTACAAGGAACGGGAGAATGTTCTTTAGGAGAAGGAACTGAACCAATTGATGAAGTTGAAATGTTAGCTACACTTATAACTAATGGATATGAACCAACAACAGAAGAAATTCAAATGCTAAAAGAAGAAGACAGATATCGATATAAATCATCGATAGAAGAACCTCCGACATTAGAATTAAAGCCACTTCCAAACCATTTGGAATACGCTTATTTACATGGTGAATCTGAATTACCTGTAATAATATCGTCTTCTCTTACTGAAAATGAGAAATCACAACTCATTTCTATGTTTAAAGCTCATAAACCAGGCATTGCATGGAAGATTCATGATATTAAAGGAATAAGTCCTTCGTATTGCACACATAAAATCCTTATGGAAGAAGGTCATAAAACGTATGTGCAACGCCAACGAAGACTAAATCCTAATATGCAAGATGTAGTTAAAAAAGAAATAATTAAACTGCTAGATGCAGGTTTAATTTATCTAAATTCTGATAGCCCATGGGTAAGCCCAGTTCAATGCGTGCCTAAGAAGGGTGGCATGACTGTCATTACAAATGAAAAAAATGAGCTTATTCCTACTAGGACTGTAACAGGATGGCGTGTGTGTATTGATTATAGAAAATTAAATGACGCCACCAGAAAAGATCACTTTCCCTTACCTTTCATTGATCAAATGTTGGAAAGATTAGCCGGAAATAGTTACTATTGTTTTCTAGATGGATTTTCCGGATATTTTCAAATTCCAATAGCACCCGAAGATCAAGAGAAAACCACATTCACGTGCCCTTATGGTACTTTTGCTTACAAACGCATGCCATTTGGACTTTGCAACGCCCCTGCAACCTTTCAAAGGTGTATGATGGCGATTTTTCACGACATGATAGAAGAATGCATGGAAGTTTTCATGGATGACTTTTCAGTCTTCGGTGATACATTTGAATCATGTCTAGTTAATCTGGAACGAATGCTTATTAGATGCGAACAATCAAATCTGGTACTTAATTGGGAGAAATGCCATTTCATGGTTAAAGAAGGCATCGTTCTTGGACATAAAATTTCAAAAGAAGGAATTGAAGTGGATAGAGCTAAAGTAGATGTAATTACTAAACTTCCACATCCCACCAATGTTAGAGGAGTTAGGAGTTTTCTAGGCATGCCGGTTTTTACCGACGTTTCATAAAAGATTTTTCTAAAATTGCCACTCCTATGAATAAACTCCTAGAAAAGGATGCTCCATTCATCTTTTCAGATGAATGTATCAAATCTTTTAATATTCTTAAAGAGAAACTCACTAATGCGCCGATCATGATAACACCAAATTGGAATCTACCATTTGAACTAATGTGCGATGCAAGTGATTTTGCAATGGGAGCCGTTTTAGGACAAAGGATTGAAAAAAGATTTCAACCTATATATTATGCTAGTAAGACGTTACAAGGAGCACAAACAAATTATACAACTACTGAAAAAGAACTCCTTGCTATTGTCTTTGCTTTTGACAAATTTCGTTCATATCTCGTTCTAGCAAAAACGGTGGTCTATACCGACCATTCTGCTCTTAGATACCTATTTTCGAAACAAGATGTTAAACCAAGATTAATCCGCTGGATCTTACTCTTACAAGAATTCGATATTGAAATCCGAGATAAAAGAGGAGCAGAAAATCTCGCCGCTGATCATCTTTCTCGTCTTGAAAATCCTGAGTTAGAAGTTCTAAATGAATCGGCCATACAAGACAACTTTCCTGATGAATATCTATTGAAGATAGATTATAACGAAATACCATGGTTTGCGGACTATGCAAACTACTTAGTATGTGAATTCCTTGAAAAAGGATTATCGTACCAAAAATGAAAGAAATTCTTCAGTGATATAAAACACTATTTTTGGGAAGATCCACATCTGTTTAAAAGTTGTCCCGATGGAATAATACGCCGATGTGTATTTGGAGATGAAGCTAGTAAAATTTTAAACCATTGTCACACAGGACCAACAGAAGGGCATTATGGGCCTCAACTAACAGCAAGAAAAGTTTATGAAGCTGGATTCTATTGGCCTACAATTTACAAAGACGCACACCTTCTTTGCAAATCCTGTGATGCATGTCAAAGGGCCGGAAAAATAAGTCAACGTGATGAAATGCCACAAAATTTCATCCAAGTATTTGAAGTATTTGACATTTAGGGTATTGACTTTATGGGTCCATTTCCAAAATCTCATAATAATCTCTACATTCTCGTTGCCATTGATTATGTATCTAAATGGGCGGAAGCACAAGCTCTCCCAACTAATGATGCACGAGTTGTAGTCAACTTTTTAAAACGTCTTTTTGCAAGGTTTGGAACACCGAAAGCTTTAATAAGTGATCGGGGTACTTATTTCTGTAATAATCAACTTGAGAAAGTTCTTAAAAGATATGGAGTAACTCATAAAATCTCCACCGCATATCATCCACAAACAAGTGGACAAGTTGAAAATACTAACCGAGCTTTAAAACGTATTCTAGAGAAAACCGTAGGATCAAATCCGAAGGAATGGTCCATTAAATTGGAGGATGCACTCTGGGCTTTTAGAACAGCCTACAAAACTCTAATTGGAACCACACCTTTTAGATTTGTTTATGGAAAAGCATGTCATCTTCCAGTAGAAATTGAACACAAAGCATTTTGGGCTTTGAAGACATGTAATCTTGATATACATGAAGCTGGACGTCTACGATTAAGTCAACTAAACGAATTAGAAGAATTAAGACATGAAGCATACGAAAATTCGTTAATCTATAAAGAAAGAACGAAGAAATGGCATGATAAAAGAATCAGAAGTTTAAAAGAATTTAAAGAAGGAGACAGAGTTCTTCTTTTCAATTCACGATTCAAGCTATTTCCTGGAAAATTGAAATCAAGATGGTCTGGACCATTCAGTCAAAAGAGTTTTCCCATACGGAACAGTAGAATTAATAAATTCAAATGGGATTGAATTTAAAGTTAATGGTCACAGAGTTAAACACTACATAGATAGTCCAATGGAAGTCGACAATGAAGATAATCACAATTTCGATACCACAGCTAACTAAATGTGGGGAGAATCAAGTCTTTAAAGGATAATATGTATTTCTGTTAGAGTTAGATTATCTGTTTTCGTGTAGTTCTCGAAAATGGAACCCGAATGGTCTTTCCCTAGCAGACCCTAAAGAACTAGTCTTCTCCCCCATTCTGAATTTTTATTTTTTTTAGGAAATGAAGACTGCCTGTGAACTAAACCATGGTCTAATGCTACACGCTTTGATCACTAAACGTAATAATGACACACTTCCGAGTGAAATAGTACCAGTAATCAGAGAAAGATTGGACGGAGTAAGAAAAGAATCCAGATGCGAAGATAATAAGTTACAATTTGGTAAAGGAAAATCAAAATCCTCAGCGAAAAGAAGAGCACGACACCTTGAAAGATGTCACAAATGCGGAAAATGGTCACATGGAGGTAAATGTTCAAATAATCAAACCTATCCAAATACCAAATTTGTTACTTTATGCAGAGACGGACCGTTCATATGTTTAGAAGAAAAAACACTGAATGCTCGAGGTTACGCCTATGTAGCCATGGAAAACCAATTAAACCGACTATCTTATGAATGGGATAGATCGTATAACTAAGAATACTATCTCACAGGTAAGTCTGTACAGTTTTTTGTTTTTATTTTTATTTTTAACCTTTTGATAATAAACGCTAATTTGTTCGCTATAAAGTATTAAATTGGTATTGAATAAAATTAGGTTTGGCGACCGAAATTATTGATATCATTCAAAAATTTATTACATCACTGCGAAATTTAACGTTTATTCTTAAGGTATAAATATCTTTAATCAATCAACCCAAAATATTTCAAAAATTCGTCATGAGTTAAATTAGGTCTTGGAACCGAAATTACTTTACCGAAAAGAGGGGCGCATATTTTTGATAATATTTGATTGATTAAAGTGAGATAAAAAGCCAAAAAGATTTTTAATTTTATTTTTACCATGTTTTTAAAATTAATATATAAATCTTAAATTAATATTGTAAACTTTGTAAAAACAATATATTTAAAATTGTAAATATTTGAAAAATATAATATAAGTTTGGTGTGATTTTATAATATGAATTTTTAAATTAAGTTTGGTGTGAATTTTTAATTTTTAAAATAAGAATTTTTAATTTTATGCATTTCAAATTTTAAGTTTGGTGTGAATTTTTAATATTAATTTTGAATTTTATGTATTTTTATTTTAAGTTTGGTGTGAATTTAAAAACAAAAATTTACTTTATCTCATTAAGTTAAAAATATGATTTTTAAAATTCGTCGTAAGTTGAAGACTAGGTCATTGAACCGAAATTGCTTTACCCGAGGGAGGGACGAGAACTTTTATTATCATTATTTTTAATCTTATTGAATTAAAGTATGACAAAAACAATAAAAAAAACCCAAAAATCTTAGCTTTTAAAACAATCGCTACAAAAAGACAAATTTTAAAATTTTGTGGAAGGACGGACTATGACATCGATCCGAAACGACCTCGTCCTAAATAACAAGGGAAATAAAATTTTAAAATTAATTAATTAATTGTTTTATAAGTTAAGGTTTTTATATAAAAAAAAATACAAACTCCGCGACTCGCGGAGTTTGAAGGGTCAAACACCGCGACTCGCGGAGGGACCAAAATACAAAAAAAAAAAAAACGCCAAAACTGATCAGTTGAACATCCTAACACCACAAAAACTGCGAAAATAACCCAAAAAAACCCGAGAAAACACTCCCAAATTCGCAATTTTTGACCGTTAATCATCAAATCTTTTACTAAAATCATGTTGAGAAGGATGCTAGCAAGGAATTACTCAAGAAAAACGGTAAATTTCTACACCTAAACACCATTTAATCCGAAAATTAGTGTTCTTGAGCAATTTTATACCCAATTTGATTTTGATGCTTTTTAGTGTAATTATGCTTAAATTGTTTATGTATTATGCTTGTATAACCTAGATTGATGCTATTTAACATGATTAGAAGCCTTAAACTTCAAATTTTGAGTAATCTAGGGTTTGTGTTCTTGAGCAAATTTGGGGCTTTTTGATATAAACAGGTTATGGCCGATTTTTCTTATGAATTGTTGCTAAATTAAGTAGTGTAACATGTTTAGGTAGTTAAATGATCCAAACTTTGAGCCTAAACATGATTTTGAGAATTAAAGTGGACTTTTTCAAGTCTAAAATTCATGAACTTGATTTTTGAGAGATAATGCCATTTGAAACTTGTTTAATTGCTAGTGATGATTATTTTGACATGTTATTTGAGTTGAATGCTTATGAACTTGGCCAACATTTTCGTATATGCTTATTTGAAAAAGTGTAGATTTGATGAAAATATGAAAATGAGCTTAAGTTTGATATAAATTAAACATGTCATTGTAATTATTTTGATTGATGATTTTGCTGACACTAATGCATATTTGGATGCACAAAAGTTGTGTTTGATGTGTTTTGCAGACTGAAAGGGGTGAATCTTCATCCCAAGCTCGCAATGCTCCTGCTGAGAATACGGAACAACAGGAGGTGGATAACTACTATAAACAAGATATACCTCATCCAGTCATGACATTTTCTGATATGTACCCGGAAGATTTGCACCCGAACCTGAGATTTGACAGACTTTGGATAGATTATCCAAAATACCAAAGGGGTTTGCATACTCTTCATTCTAAAGCTGTTGAAGTACCTAGGATCATAGAATGGGGACCATTAGAAGCTGTAGAATTGGCCGGGCCAATTAGGGAATTACTTGCACAGAGGTATGGTAATTCTACTTTTAACGATTGGGTACGGTTATTCAACATTCGTAGACCTGTATATAAAGTATGGTGTGAAGAATTGTTGTGTAGTATAGAATTAAATGATCGGTAGCTAGTTTAACCGATCGATCTTTTATTAGATTTTTGTTAGGAGGTTCGATGCGCCACATGTCTTTACTAGACATGGCTCAGGCTTTACGTATATATACACCTGAGGAGTTAACATCTGCCGATTGTAGAGGGTTGATACTAAATGGTAGAAAGATAGACGAAAATTTTGATACGCATGGTGTATGGAGTCAAATGACTAGCCATCACCGATTTAAAGAGGGAAATTACTCTTATTTGAATATAGATAGAGCAGAGTTAAGAGTAATTCATAGATTTTTAGCCAATTCGATTACACAACGAGGTAAGAACAAGGAAAAGGTAAATGAACAGGATTTGTTTTACCACATGTGAATTCGAGACCCACAAAGCGCTGTAAGTATACCTTATTGTGTGGGTTATTATTTATCAGCTATGGTTAGGGGGATGAGACCGCATAGCATAATAGGAGGTGGTATATTTATTACTCTGATTGCTGAATATCTCGGTGTGGATATAAGTCGGGGGGGATTACTAATCGAAGAACCAGAACCCCGAGATACAATAGGTTTAAATGTATACCATGGTGCGAAAGTTTTGAAGAGGCAAAATAACGCCGCAGTACGATATAATGGTAGACATCCACAGGTTGAGAGAAACCAACAGCAAGGTAATGTAGGAGGGGGAAATGAAATGGCAGAAATGCAAAGGTTTATAGCTTCACAAGAGTACTAAAATGCTAGACATAGAGCATTTGAAGATTGGCAAGTTCATCAAAACCAAATCATAGGTTATTGCCAACATATAGGTAGAAACTATATTCCTACTCCATCGCCCATATTCCCTCCCTGGTCTATAGAGATCCAACCACCGTATCCTACGTATAACCCAGCCGAAGCATTTTATAGCACATATGGTTATGCATGGAACCCCTAGTGGTATCAGTATCATCCCTAGTCTACTTAGTTTTATTTATTTTATAATTTGTAATGTTAATACATTTAATACTTATGTTAATATTGTAATAGTTTTTATAATTTTCTAACTTTTATTATTAGATTTTAATAATTTTTGAATGTGGGGTAATATACCAAACTTCAAAAATATGTATATATGTTTGCAGTTTATCTTATGTACACAACAGGGTAAAACAACGCATTTTCAAAGACTGGCATTAAGTTCAGCAAAAGCAACTAATTTTGACGACAAGATGAAAAATATATGTGAAATAACAACGAGACGGAATGAACAAATGATGTGCACCATTTATCATTCAGAAAATAAACGCCAATATGTTTGGAAACTTTAGTAAAGTTTAATCATTTCTACGCTAATCACCCTCAATAATTTAAATTGTTACTGATTTCTTGCGAATGAGGGCATTGCAAGATCTTAAGTGTGGGAAGGGGTTAAATTCTTTCGGATTTTTAAAATTTTTATTTTAAACACTTGGTTACCATTAAAAATACTAGTAAAGCAGTAGTTGTATTAGTATCTAGTGCTCTCTGATAATAAAGAACAGCCCTAGTCTTATATACTGACTACCCAATTCTAGTAAAAAATTTTCAAAATTTTCAATTAAATGAACTCAAAATCATGTTTATACATATTTATGAACGATAAAACTAGGTTTTAACACCGAAATTATTGTTACCTCGGAAAGGACATAAATTGAGAAACAAACCAAAATGTTAAAATTCATTTAAAATGGAATAGAGGACAATAAAAAGGAAAATAAAAGCCAAGTGTGGGAAAATTTACCAAGATATTTTAAACATATGTCACATATTTCTGTAACAAATAACTGAAAATACTTTTTCTTTGGACTTAACTAAACTGTTTTACCCGATGAAAGAAAAGAAGAGATGGATCTACACGATGAATCAATTCCATCGTTAAAAGGAAGTAAAGTCTTTCGAAAAAGAAACGAGCTTCTTGATTTAGGTCAGGAAGTTGTCGTCCAGACCAGCTGTAGGTTGACGAAAAATCTAGAAAAGTCATCACTAAAATCAGCAGGAAATCCACGGACCTCAGTATCAAACAGGGTCACCAAGTGGTCAAATTTATCCTAACCATGAGAAGGATCTGTCTTGTAAAATGGGGAGGGCGCCGTGCAAATTAGCTTGATAAGACTAATGAATCAGATCCCCAGAAAGGATAATCTCCTTAAAGATTAAAAATCAGCTTTTAAGCCTGATATTACTCAATCCTTGAGATTGACCTTAAAGATTGAGAATTACAAACTCATGGAATTCGATGATATCTAAACTCGAGCTTGAACGAGAAAATATTTTGATCAAAATTACAAACCGATTTGTTTTCTAAAAACCTATTTTCAATGCGTTCATTACCATTGAAAGTAAAATCCTAGGAATTCACCTGGAATTCATTAGGTCACCTGAACCAAATCGGGTGTCAACCGTAAGAACGGTGGTTGCATAGCATGGTCAAAGACAGGACCTTGTGCCAGACCGAAAAACTATAGGGTGAGCTTTACTATTGCTCCTACAAAGGATAGTACTAGCATCCGACACGTTTATAGACCATAATCAAAAGCATGTCATTAGACATTGCCTTAACAGTTGCTTGTTCAACGCTTTCCTTTACAACCGGACGGTAGTTTGCCGAAAGGTAATATACGGGACAAGTAAACTGGACGTGTTGCTTTCCTAATACAAGGTTAGCAAGTGGGTGACACAAAACCATAACTTTTGAGCTAAAATTTTCAAATATGAAACCCACCAAACCCACAAAAATAATTTGCAAACACCGGTGAAGGGTTATTCCGGAAAACTTATCTAGGATAAAAACTAGATTTAATTTTCAAAAGATCAAATATTTTCATAAAGATCCAATTTCCTTAAAGGATCTAAATTTTTATAGTCATATGGGACTGTAAACCACAACGTTATTAACATTGTTTATACCGCCGTATAGAAATTACTGATGTACAAAGTGTGAAGAATAAAGAAGTGATTCTAGTATTTCAAGACTATATTGCTTGAGGACAAGCAACGCTCAAGTGTGGGAATATTTGATAATGCTAAAAACGAACATATATTTCATAGCATTATTCCTCAAGAAAGACAAGCTTTTAGTTGCAATTGTTCTATTTACAAGTGATATTCGTTTAAATAATAAAAGGTGAAGACAAAAGACAGATTCGACGAATTGAAGATGCAAACGACCAAAAAGCTCAAAAGTACAAAATACAATCAAAGAGGTTCCAATTATTGATAAGAAACGTTTCGAAATTACAAGAGTACAAGATTCAAAACGCAAAGTACAAGATATTAAATTGCACGCAAGGACGTTCGAAAATCCGGAACCGAGACCAGAGTAAACTCTCAACGCTCGACGCAACGGACTAAAAATTACAAGTTAACTATGTATATAAATATAATATAATATATAATTAATTCTTAAAATTAATATATATATTATAATATATTTATAAAAAGTCGACAAATTAAAAGACAAACCTTTGTGAGCTGGAATTACGAACTCTGCGAGTTGCGGAGTATGGAGGCCAAAAATGTCGCGACTCGCGGAGCAGCCAAATACGAAAATCCCTATAAAACCCAACGAATTCTGATCATTTTTATCATCAATATATATCCATCCATCTATCTATACGTAATATTTATATTTTATAATTCATGTTTTATTTTTAATTTTAATTTTAATCCTAATAATAACGGTATGTTAGCGAATATTGTAAGGGTGTAAGTCGAAATTATGTCCGTGTAACGCTACGCTATTTTTAATCATTGCAAGTTATGTTCAACCTTTTTAATTTAATGTCTCGTAGCTAAGTTATTATTATGCTTATTTAAAACGAATTAATCATGATGTTGGGCTAATTACTAAAATTGGGTAATTGGGCTTTGTACCATAATTGGGGTTTGGACAAAAGAACGACACTTGTGGAAATTAGACTACGGGCTATTAATGGGCTTTATATTTGTTTAACTAAATGATAGTTTGTTAATTTTAATATAAAGATTTACAATTGGACGTCCCTATAAATAACCATATACACTCGATCGGACACGATGGGCGGGATATTTATATGTACGAATAATCGTTCATTTAACCGGACACGGGAATGGATTAATAGCCACTAGAATTATTAAAACAGGGGTGAAATTATGTACAAGGACACTTGGCATAATTGTTAACAAAGTATTAAAACCTTGAGTTACACTCAGTCGACATCCTGGTGTAATTATTAAACAAAGTATTAAAATCTTGTTACAGTTTAAGTCCCCAATTAGTTGGAATATTTAACTTCGGGTATAAGGATAATTTGACGAGGACACTCGCACTTTATATTTATGACTGATGGACTGTTATGGACAAAAACCAGACGGACATATTAAATAATCCAGGACAAAGGACAATTAACCCATGGGCATAAAACTAAAATCAACACGTCAAACATCATGATTACGGAAGTTTAAATAAGCATAATTCTTTTATTTCATATTTAATTTCTTTTATTTTATATTTAATTGCACTTCTAATTATAACACTTTTATTTATTGTTATTGTATTTAATTGCACTTTTAATTATCGTACTTTTTAATTATCGCAAGTTTATTTTATCGCACTTTTATTTATCGCAATTTCATTATCGTTATTTACTTTACGCTTTAAATTAAGTCTTTTATTTATTTAATATTTTACATTTTGTTTTAACTACGACTAAAGTTTTAAAATGACAAACCGGTCATTAAACGGTAAAAACCCCCCCTTTATAATAATAATATTACTTATATATATATATATTTGTATTTTTATAAAAGTAAAACTAATATAGCGTTAAGCTTTGTTTAAAGATTTTCCCTGTGGAACGAACCGGACTTACTAAAAACTACACTACTGTACGATTAGGTACACTGCCTATAAGTGTTGTAGCAAGGTTTAAGTATATCCATTCTATAAATAAATAAATATCTTGTGTAAAATTGTATCGTATTTAATAGTATTTCCTTGTAAAATATAAAGCTATTTTATATACACCTCGCACGAAATCATATATACACTCCAATGATCAGCTCTTAGCAGCCCATGTGAGTCACCTAACACATGTGGGAACCATCATTTGGCAACTAGCATGAAATATCTCATAAAATTACAAAAATATGAGTAATCATTCATGACTTATTTACATGAAAACAAAATTACATATCCTTTATATCTAATCCATATACCAACGACCAAAAACACCTACAAACACTTTCATTCTTCAATTTTCTTCATCTAATTGATCTCTCTCAAGTTCCATCTTCAAGTTCTAAGTGTTCTTCATAAATTCCATAAGTATAGTTTCATAAAAATCAAGAATACTTCCAAGTTTGCAAGTCTACTTCCAAGCTTTCTAATCCATTCCAAGTAATCATCTAAGATCAAGAAACCTTTGTTATTTACAGTAGTTTATCTTTCTAATTCAAGTTAATATTCATATTCAAACTTTGATTCAATTTCTACAACTATAACAATCTTATTTCGAGTGAAAATCTTACTTGAACTGTTTTTGTGTCATGATTCTGCTTCAAGAACTTTCAAGCCATTCAAGGATCCTTTGAAGCTAGATCCATTTTTCTCATTTCCAGTAGTTTTATCCAGAAAACTTGAGGTAGTAATGATGTTCATAACATCATTCGATTCATACATATAAAGCTATCTTATTCGAAAGTTTAAATTTGAAATCACTAGAACATAGTTTAGTTAATTCTAAACTTGTTCACAAACAAAAGTTAGTCCTTCTAACTTGACTTTTAAAATCAACTAAACACATGTTCTATATCTATATGATATGCTAACTTAATGATTTAAAACCGAAAAACACGAAAAACACCGTAAAACCGGATATACGCCGTTGTAGTAACACCGCGGGCTGTTTTGGGTTAGTTAATTAAAAACTATGATAAATTTTGATTTAAAAGTTGTTCTTATGGGAAAATGATTTTTCTTATGAACATAAAACTATATCCAAAAATCATGGTTAAACTCAAAGTGGAAGTATGTTTTCCAAAATGGTCATCTAGACGTCATTCTTTCGACTGAAATGACTACCTTTACAAAAATGACTTGTAACCTGTAATTCTGACTATAAACTTATAATTTTTCTGTATATATTCATAAACTTAAGTTCAATATGAAACCATAGCAATTGGATTCACTCAAAACGGATTTAAAACGAAGAAGTTATGGGTAAAACAAGATTGGATATTTTTGAACTTTTTAGCTACGGGAAATGTTTAACAAATCTATACAAATCATATCCTAGCTAACTTATATTGTATTATACATGTATTCTAATATATTATGTAATCTTGGGATACCATAGACACGTATGCAAATGTTTTGACATATCATATCGACCCATGTATATATATTATTTGGAACAACCATAGACACTCTATATGCAGTAATGTTGGAGTTAGCTATACAGGGTTGAGGTTGATTCTAAAAATATATATACTTTGAGTTGTGATTTAGCCTGAGACGTGTATACACTGGGTCATGGATTGATTCAAGATAATATATATCGATTTATTTCTGTACATCTAACTGTGACAACTAGTTGTAGGTTACTAACGAGGACAGCTGACTTAATACACTCAAATCTTTAAAACATAATAAAAATGGTTGTAATTATATTTTGATCATACTTTGATATATATGTACATATTTGTATAGGTTCGTGAATCGATCCGTGGCCAAGTCTTATTTCCGAGGAAGGAAATATCTGTGAAAGTGAGTTATAGTCCCACTTTTAAAATCTAATATTTTTGGGATGAAAATACATGCAGGTTTTATAAATGATTTACAAAATAGACATAAGTGCGTGAAACTACATTCTATGGTTGAATTATCGAAATTGAATATGCCCCTTTTTATTAAGTCTGGTAATCTAAGAATTAGGGAACATACACCCTAATTGACGCGAATCCTAAAGATAGATCTATTGGGCCTAACAAACCCCATCCAAGGTACCGGATGCTTTAGTACTTCGAAATTTATATCATATCCGAAGGGTGTCCAGGAATGATGGGGATATTCTTATACATGCATCTTGTTAATGTCGGTTACCAGGTGTTCATCATATGAATGATTTTTATCTATATGTATGGGATGTGTATTGAAATATGAAATCTTGTGGTCTATTGTTACGATTTGATATATATAGGTTAAACCTATAACTCACCAACATTTTTGTTGACGTTTAAAGCATGTTTATTCTCATGTGAATACTAAGAGCTTCCGTTGTTGCATACTAAAATAAGGACAAGATTTGGAGTCCATGTTTGTATGATATTGTGTAAAAACTACATTCAAGAAACATATGTCGATGTAATATATTTCTATTGTAAACCATTATGTAATGGTCGTGTGTAAACAGTATATTTTAGATTATCATTATTTGATAATCTACGTAATGTTTTTAAAACCTTTATTGATAAAATAAAGGTTATGGTTGTTTTTAAAATGAATGCAGTCTTTGAAAAACGTCTCATATAGAGGTCAAAACCTCACAACGAAATTAATTAATATGGAACGTTTATAATAAATATGAACGGGACATTTCACAAGTGATAGGTAATAAAGTTTGTGATACCTTTGGAAAGAAGAAGAAGAAGAATAAGAAAGTGCAAGAAACAAAAACAGTAGAAGTAAACCCGATGAAGATAGTTCCACCAAAACCTCCACCAAGGTTGGGTGATCCGGGTGAATTTATTGTTCCTTGTCTACTTAGTGATTGTGTCATGTATGATGCACTAGCAGATTTAGGTGCGAGTGTGAGTGTTATGCCTCTTTCATTATATAAGAGATTAGGAGTAGGTGAGTTAAGTCTAACGGAAATGAGTGTTCGACTCTTTGATCAAAGCATTAGGCACCCAGTTGGAATTGCTGACAACCTACCCGTTCAAGTAGGTAATTTAACCTTTCTAGTCGAATTTATTGTCATTGATATAGAAGAGGACCCAAACATTCCTCTAATTTTAGGTCGACCATTTTTAGCATCCACCGGGGCATTATTTGATGTAAGAGAGGGTAGAATGACACTTAGTAATAATGAAAAATTGATCACCTTTGTGATTCGAAAGTCTAAATCTCCACCAACCAAAACCGTTGAACCAACAAAAACGATCGATAAGAACCATATTGTTTTACCAACTCCAACGGTAGTGCTTAACAATAATAAAACGCCTAAGTGTGGGGAAGATGAAGTAAAACCTAATGATGACTTAATAACAAAGAACCCCGTTGTTGATACGAAATTAAAAGACCCCGTTATTAACAGTTCAATGAAGAAACTTATTAAACGGATTCACGATGCTAGAACCAAGGGGAACTTTAAGTTATGTAACCAGTTAGTATCCAATCTATCGCCTAAAGAAAAGGCGAAACTAGTTGACTTTGTAGATATTACACAGGAATACGACCAATGGCTTAAAGCAAAAGTCACAGATATGCAAGTTGATTATGGTCCAAAAGAAATTGACAATGAAGTTAATCACAAATTCGACACCACAGCTACCTAAGTGTGGGGAGATTCAAATGTTCTAAGAAATAATGCTGTCTAGGGTTAGTTGTTCTGTTCTCATGTAGTTCTGAGAATGGAATCCGATTGGTCTTTTCCACTAGCAGACACTAAAGAACTAGTTTTCTCCCCCCATTCTGAATTTTGTTTTGTAGGTTTTGTATGAAATTAATATGCATTTTTAAATTTAAGTTTTGTGTGAATTTAAAAACAAAATTTACTTTATTTTATTAAGTTTAAAAAAATGATTTCTAAAATTCATCGTAAGTTGAAGACTAGGTCATGGAACCGAAATTACTTTACCCGACGGCGGGGCAAAAAATTTTGTTATCATTATTGATCTAAAGTATACCAAAAAAATAAAAAAAACCCAAAAATCTTTGCTTTTAAAACAATCGCTTTAATGACAAATTTTAAATTTTGTCGAGGGACGGACTAGGTAAACATACCGAAACTACCTAAAGTAAAAGGAAACAAAATTTTAAAAAATTATTCATTTAAATTGTTTTAATAAATAAAGGTTTTATAAAATATATATATATATATATATATATATATATATATATATATATATATATATATATATATATATATATATATATATATATATATATGTTTGTAGTTTATCTTTTGTAAAACAGGGTAAAACAACGCACTTTCAAAGACTGGCATTAAGTTCAGCAAAAACTACTAATTTTGACGATAAGACGCAAAACATATGTGAAATTACAACAAAATGAATGAACGATGAGGCGTGCCATCTATCATTCGACGAGTTTAATAATTACAAACTGGATATTTTTAATCACTTTTCTACACTAATCACCCTCATAAATTGATAATTATAGTCTGATTTCATGCAAATGAGGGCATTGCATGATCTCAAGTGTGGGGAAGGGTTATAAATTCTCTCGGGTTTACACTTAGTTTAATTGCCAAATTTTGTGAAAATTTGAAAAATTTTCAACTAAATGAATTCAAAATCATGTTTATACATATTTATGAACGATAAAACTAGGTGTTAATGCTGAAATTATTGTTACCTCGGAGAGAACATAAATGGAGAAACAACCAAAAATGCTTGAATTCATTTAAAATGAAATAAAGGATAATAAAAAGGCAAAGAAAAATAAAAGCTAAGTGTGGAAAGAATTTACCAAGTTCTTTAAAACATATATCACATATTTGGTACAGATTATTGCAGGTACTTTTGCTTTGGACGATACTAATCAGTTTTACCCAGATTTACTGTAATATATTTGAAAGAAAGATGAATCTGCACGATGAATCAATTCCATCATTAAAAGGAAGTAAAGTCTTCCGAAAAAGACACGCGCTTCTTAATTTAGGTCAGGAAGTTGTCGTCCAGACCAGCTGTAGGTTGACGAAAAATCTAGAAAAGTCATCTCTAAAATCAGTAGGAAATCCACGGACCTCAGCATCAAACAGGGTCGGCAAATGGTCAGACTTATCCTAACCATGAGAGGATCTGTCTCATAAAATGGGGAGGGTGCCGTGCAAATTAGCTTCATAAGACTAATGAATCAGACCTCCAGAAAGGATAATCTCCTTAAAGATTAAAAATCAGCTTTTAAGCCTGATGTTACTCAATCCTTGAGATTGACCTTAAAGATTGAGAATTACAAACTCATGGAATTCGATGATATCTAAACTCGAGCTTGAACGAGAAAATATTTTAATCAAATTAAAGTCGATTTGTTTTCTGAAAACCTATTTTCAATGCGTTCATTACCATTGAACGTAAAATCCTAAGAATTCACCTGGAATTCATTAGGTCACCTGAACCAATTCGGGTGTCAACTGTAAGAACGGTGGTTGCATAGCATGGTCGAAGACAGGACCTTGTGTCAGATCGAAAAAATTATAGGGTGATCTTTATTTTTGCTCCTACAAAGGATAATAATTGCATCCGACACGTTGTGGACCATGAACATCTGCATGTCATTAGACATTGCCTTAACAGTTGCTTGTTCAACGCTTTCCTTTACAACCGGACGGTAGTTTACCGAAAGGTAATATACGGAGCAAGTATACTGGACGTGTACTTTCCTAATACAAGGTTAGCAAGTGGGTGACACAAAACCATAAGTTTTTGAGCTAAAATTTTCAAAACTGAAACCCACAAAACCCACAAAAAAAAATTTGCAAACACCGGTGAAGGGTTATTCCGGAAAACTTATCTAGGGTAAAAGCTAGAATGAATTTTCAAAAGATAAAATGTTTTCATAAAGATCCAATTTCCTTAAAGGATCTAAATTTTCATAGTCATGTGGGACTGTAAACCACAATGTTACTATCATTGTTTATACCGCTGTATCAAAATCACTGATGTACAAAGTGTGAGAATAAAAAAAGTGATTCGATTAAAGTGTGATTTAATTTCAAGTTCTGTATTGCTTGAGGACAAGCAACGTTCAAGTGTGGGGATATTTGATAGTGCTCCAAATGAACATATATTTAGGCACAATATCCTTCCAATATGTAAAGCTTTTAGTTATAATTGTTCTATTTTTATGTAATATTCGTTTAAATAAATAAGTGCGAAGACAAAAGAAGAAAATGACGATTTGAAGAAGCAAATGACCAAAAAGCTCAAATGAACAAGACATAATTCAAGTGGTTCCATTTATTGATAAGAAACGTCTAAAAATGACTAGAGTACGAGCCGTGGAACGCAAAGTACACGATATCTATGCGTACGAAAGGACGTTCGAAAATCTGGAACCGAGACATGAACCGAGCATCAACGCGCGAGTCAACGGAGCTAAAATTACAAGTCTAATATGCACAAGAATATAATATAATATATATATATATATATAATTATATTAAATTATATATATTATATTATATTATATATTAAATTAAAACAGCCGCCCACGTTTTAAAAACCAAATGTGAGCTGGAACAGCTGGCCATGCGATTGCATGGCCAGGAAGGGGAAGAAGCATGCAATTGCATGGCAGGGAACCTCAGGTCAAGTCCTATAAATTGCAACGTTTTCAGTGAATGTAAAACACATCTTTTTCCTTTCTTTCCTCTGATCAAATTATATATATTTATATTTATAATTTTAAGTTTAATTTAAGATTAATAATAATTAGGTTATTGTAAGAAATATTTTATGGTTTTGTAAGTCGAAATTCTGTCCGTGTAACGCCACGCGATTAATCACCACTGTAAGCTATGTTCTTCCTTTTTAAATTAATGTCTCGTAACTAAGTTATTATTATGCTTATTTGAGCCGAAGTAATCATGATATTGGACTAAATATTAAAATGGGGTTATTGGATTTTGTACCATAATTTGGGTTTGGACAAAAGACCGACACTTGTGGACATTGGACTATGACTATTAATATATAGGGGGTATTGTCTAATTGAGCGACAACTCATTGGAACCTGTCGAACCTATTTTCAAATTAGTTAATCTAATAATTATTATAATGATTATGTATGTCCTATTTAGTGACGTTTATACGACGTCTTTTATGATCATTTAATTAATTATTTGGGTTGGGTAATTGATTATTCATTCTGATCAATTGGGTAAATTAATATTCATATCTCATTAAAACATGGGTGGATTACATACAAGGATAATTGGTGTAATTGTTAACAAAGTATTAAAATCTTAGATTACACGCAGTCGATAACCTGGTGTAATCATTAAACAAAGTATTAAAACCTTGTTACAGTTTGAATCCCTAATTAGTTGGAATATTTGACTTCAGGAATAAGGTTAATTTGAAGAGCATTTTATAATTATGACCGATGGACTATTATGGACAAAAACCAGATAGGTATCAAATAAACCAAGACAAAGGGCAATTAACCCGGGTAACAATTAATTAAAATTAAAACGTCAAACATCATGATTACGGAAGTTTAAATAAGCATAATACTTTTATTTCATATTTCATCATACCTTTATTTACTGTCATTTTAATTACAGCAATTTACTTTATCACAATTTAAATTCTGTCATTTATATTATCGTCATTTATCTTTACGCTTTATTTAAAATCGACAAACCGGTCATTAAACGGTAAAACCCCCCTTTTATAACAATAATAATACTATTATATTACTAATATATATATATATATATATATATATATATATATATATATATATATATATATATATATATATATATATTTTTATACAAATATAATTGTTTAAAAATATAGTGTACGCAATAAGCCGTCTCCATGTGGAACGAACCGGACTTACTAAAAACTACACTACTCTACGATTAGGTACACTGCCTATAGTGTTGTAGCAAGGTTTAGGTATATTCCATTCAATAAATAAATAATTAAAACTTGTGTAATTTGTATCGTATTTCGTAATAAAAATAATAGTATTTCGTACTACACCTCGCAAACATCAACCACCCAGATTACAAAAGCAACTAACCCTACTCTCGGAGCTGATGATCAGTTAACTCAGTTCATTCAAGGACAACAATAGCTAAATCAGAGAACTACAGCCAGACAAGATCAGACGGAGATACTAATGAGAAATCAATTGGCTCTGCTCAAAAGTTTGGAAACGCACCTCGGACAGTTATCACAACGCCTTGAAACCCGACCGCAGGGAAGATTGCCAAGTAATACTATCCAAAATCCCCACATAGAAGAAGCAAAGCAAATGGATTCCGTAATCCCAGAGGAAGAACCACGGAGAAGGTCAACTAGTCTCAAGAACAAATCGATATATACTCAGAAGGTGACCCCTGAAACTCCAGTTCGAGTACTTTATCCTGGAAGGCTACAAGAAGAACCATCTAAGCTTGATTCCTTCAAACTTGATGGAAGATTCCTGGACATCATGTCCAAAGTTCCCAACCAGAAGAGATACATCCGAAGGCTTCTTTCTACAAAGGAGAGGATACCAGACTCTAACAAAATTCCACTGAATGAAGAATGCTCTGCATTACTCAGAAACTCTTTACCACCAAAACTAGGAGACACGTGAAATGTCCCGTTCATATTGATTATAAAGGTTCCAAATTAATTGATTTCGTTGCGAGGTTTTGACCTCTATATGAGACGTTTTTCAAAGACTGCATTCATTTTTAAAACAACCATAACCTTTATTTAATCAATAAAGGTTTTAAAAGCATTACGTAGATTATCAAATAATGATAATCTAAAATATACTGTTTACACATGACCATTACATAATGGTTTACAATAGAAATATATTACATCGACATATGTTTCTTGAATGCAGTTTTTACACAATATCATACAAACATGGACTCCAAATCTTGTCCTTATTTTAGTATGCAACAGCGGAAGCTCTTAGTATTCACCTGAGAATAAACATGCTTTAAACGTCAACAAAAATATTGGTGAGTTATAGGTTTAACCTATATATATCAAATCGTAACAATAGACCACAAGATTTCATATTTCAATACTCATCCCATACATAGAGATAAAAATCATTCATATGGTAAACACCTGGTAACTGACATTAACAAGATGCATATATAAGAATATCCCCATCATTTCGGGACACCCTTCGGATATGATATAAATTTCGAAGTACTAAAGCATCCGGTACTTTGGATGGGGTTTTTTAGGCCCAATAGATCTATCTTTAGGATTTGCGTCAATTAGGGTGTCTGTTCCCTAATTCTTAGATTACCAGACTTAATAAAAAGAGGCATATTCGATTTCGATAATTCAACCATAGAATGTAGTTTCATGTACTTGTGTCTATTTTGTAAATCATTTATAAAACCTGTATGTATTCTCATCCCAAAAATATTAGATTTTAAAAGTGGGACTATAACTCACTTTCACAGATATTTCCTTCCTCGGAAATAAGACTTGGCCACGGATCGATTCACGAACCTATACAAATATGTACATATATATCAAAGTATGATCAAAATATAATTTCAACCATTTTTATTATGTTTTAAAGATTTGAGTGTATTAAGTCAGATGTCCTCGTTAATAACCTACAACTAGTTGTCCACAGTTAGATGTACAGAAATAAATCGATATATATTATCTTGAATCAATCCACGACCCAGTGTATATACATCTCAGGCTAGATCACAACTCAAAGTATATATATTTTTGGAATCAACCTCAACCCTGTATTGCTAACTCCAACATTACTGCATATAGAGTGTCTATGGTTGTTCCAAATAATATATATACATGGGACGATATGATATGTCAAAACATTTGCATACGTGTCTATGGTATCCCAAGATTACATAATATATTAGAATACATGTATAATACAATATAAGTTAACTAGGGTATGATTTGTATAGATTTGTTAAACATTTCCCGTAGCTAAAAAGATCAAAAATATCAAATCTTCTTTTACCCATAACTTCTTCATTTTAAATCCGTTTTGAGTGAATCAAATTGTATGGTTTCATATTGAACTCTAATTTAAGAATCCAAACAGAAAAAGAATAGGTTTATAGTCGGAAATTTAAGTTACATGTCAATTACTAAAGAGGTAGTCATTTCCGTCGAAAGAACGACATCTTGATGACCATTTTGAAAAACATACTTTCACTTTGAGTTTAACCAAGATTTTTGGATATAGTTTCATGTTCATATGAAAAATCATTTTCCCAGAAGAACAAATTTTAAATCAAAGTTTATCATAGTTTTTAATTATCCAAACCAAAACAGCCCCCGGTTTCACTACGACGGCGTATATCCGATTTTATGGTGTTCATCGTGTTTTCAGGTTTTAAATCATTAAGTTAGCATATCATATAGATATAGAACATGTGTTTAGTTGATTTTAAAAGTCAATTTAGAAGGATTAACTTTTGTTTGCAAACAAGTTTAGAATTAACTAAACTATGTTCTAGTGATTACAAGTTTAAACCTTCGAATAAGATAACTTTATATGTATGAATCGAATGATGTTATGAATATCATTACTACCTCAAGTTTTCTGGATAAAACTACTTGAAATGAGAAAAATGGATCTAGCTTCAAAGGATCCTTGGATGGCTTGAAAGTTCTTGAAGCAGAATCATGACACGAAAACAGTTCAAGTAAGATTTTCACTCGAAATAAGATTGTTATAGTTGTAGAAATTGAATCAAAGTTTGAATATTAATATTACCTTGAATTAGAAAGATAACCTACTGCAAATAACAAAGGTTACTTGATCTTAGATGATGACTTGGAATGGATTAGAAAGCTTGGAAGTAGACTTGCAAACTTGGAAGTATTCTTGATTTTTATGAAACTATACTTATGGAATTTATGAAGAACACTTAGAACTTGAAGATGGAACTTGAGAGAGATCAATTAGATGAAGAAAATTGAAGAATGAAAGTGTTTGTAGGTGTTTTTGGTCGTTGGTATATGGATTAGATATAAAGGATATGTAATTTTGTTTTCATGTAAATAAGTCATGAATGATTACTAATATTTTTGTAATTTTATGAGATATTTCATGCTAGTTGCCAAATGATGGTTCCCATATATGTTAGGTGACTCACATGGGCTGCTAATAGCTGATCATTGGAGTGTATATATCAATAGTACATATATCTAAAAGCTGTGTATTGTACGAGTACGAATACGGGTGCATACGAGTAGAATTGTTGATGAAACCGAACGAGGATGTAATTGTAAGCATTTTTGTTAAGTAGAAGTAATTTGATATGTGTCTTGAAGTCTTTCGAAAGTGTAAGAATACATATCAAAACACAACATGTATATACATTCTAATGGAGTCGTTAAGTCTTCGTTAGTCGTTACATGTAAGTGTTGTTTTGAAACCTTTAAGTTAACGATCTCAATTAATGTTGTTAACCCAATGTTTATTATATCAAATGAGATGTTAAATTATTATGTTATCATGATATTATGATGTATGAATATCTCTTAATATGATTTATACATTAAAATATCGTTTCAACGATAATCGTTACATATAAGTCTCGTTTCATAATTCTTGAGTTAGTAGTCTTGTTTTTACATATGTATTTCATTGTTAACACACTTAATGATATATTTAAATATCATTTTATCATGTTAAATATAGTGTATCAATATCCTAATATGATACATATGTATTTAGTAGATGTTATCATAATGATAATCGTTATATATATCATTTCGAGTTTCTTAACTTAGTAATCTCATTTCTAATGTATATCACACATTGTTAATATACTTAGTGAGATACTTACTCATCATACTCTCATGTCAACCATATATATATGTATATATATACCACAACATGTAGTTTTTACAAATTTGTAACGTTCGTGAATCGCCGGTCAACTTGGGTGATCAATTGTCTATATGAAACTTATTTCATTTAATCAAGTCTTAACAAGTTTGATTGCTTAACATGTTGGAAACATTTAGTCATGTAAATATCAATCTCAATTAATATATATAAACATGGAAAAGTTCGGGTCACTACAGTACCTACTCGTTAAATAAATTTCGTCCCGAAATTTTAAGCTGTTGACGAATCTTCTGGAAATAGATGCGGGTATTTCTTCTTTATCTGATCTTCATGCTCCCAGGTGAACTCGGGTCCTCTACGAGCATTCCATCGAACCTTAACAATCGGTATCTTGTTTTTCTTAAGTCTCTTAACCTCACGATCCATTATTTCAACGGGTTCTTCAATGAATTGAAGTTTTTCATTGATTTGGATTTCGTCCAATGGAATAGTGAGATTTTCTTTAGCAAAATATTTCTTCAAATTTGAGATGTGAAAAGTGTTATGTACAGCCGCGAGTTGTTGAGGTAGCTCCAGTTGGTAAGCTACTGGTCCGACACGATCTATAATCTTGAATGGTCCAATGTACCTTGGATTTAGTTTCCCCCATTTACCAAATCGAATAACGCCTTTCCAAGGTGAAACCTTAAGCATGACCATTTCTCCAATTTCAAACTCTATATCTTTTCTTTTACTGTCCGCGTAGCTCTTTTGTCGACTTTGGGCGGTTTTCAATCGTTGTTGAATTTGGATGATTTTCTCGGTAGTTTCTTGTATTATCTCCGGACCCATAATCTGTCTATCCCCCACTTCATTCCAACAAATTGGAGACCTGCACTGTCTACCATAAAGTGCCTCAAATGGCGCCATCTCAATACTAGAATGATAACTGTTGTTGTAGGAAAATTCTGCTAATGGTAGGTGTCGATCCCAACTGTTTCCGAAATCAATAACACGTGCTCGTAGCATGTATTCAAGTGTTTGTATCGTCCTTTCGCTCTGCCCATCAGTTTGTGGATGATAGGCAGTACTCATGTCTAGACGAGTCCCCAATGCTTGTTGCAACGTCTGCTAGAACCTTGAAACAAATCTACCATCCCTATCAGAGATAATAGAGACGGGTATTCCATGTCTGGAGACAACCTCCTTCAAATACAATCGCGCCAACTTCTCCATTTTGTCATCTTCTCTCATTGGCAGGAAGTGTGCTAACTTGGTGAGACAATCAACTATTACCCAAATAGTATCATAACCACTTGCAGTCCTTGGCAATTTAGTAATGAAATCCATGGTAATATTTTCCCATTTCCATTCCGGGATTTCAGGTTTTTGTAGTAGACCTGATGGTTTATGATGTTCAGCTTTGACCTTAGAACACGTCAAACATTCTCCTACATATTTAGCAATATCGGCTTTCATACCCGGCCACCAAAGTGTTTCTTGAGATCTTTATACATCTTCCCCGCTCCGGGATGTATTAAATATCTGGTTTTATATGCTTCCTTAAGTACCATTTCTCTCACATCTCTAAACCTTGGTACCCAAATTCTATCAGCCCTATATCGGGTTCCGTCTTCCCGAATATTAAGATGTTTCTCTGATCCTTTGGGTATCTCATTCTTCAACTTTCCTTCTTTTACAACCCCCTGTTGCGCCTCCTTTATTTGAGTAGTAAGGTTAGTACGAATAATTATATTCATAGCTTTTACCCGTATAGGTTCTCTGTCCTTTCTACTCAAAGCATCAGCTACCACATTCGCCTTCCCCGGGTGGTATCGAATCTCAAAATCATAATCATTCAACAGTTCAATCCACCTGCGTTGTCTCATATTCAGGTGCTTCTGATTAAATATATGTTGGAGACTTTTGTGGTCGGTATATATAATACTTTTGACCCCATATAAATAATGCCTCCAAGTCTTTAATACAAAAACAACAGCACCCAATTCCAAATCGTGAGTCGTATAATTTTGCTCGTGAATCTTCAATTGTCTAGACGCATAAGCAATCACCTTCGTTCGTTGCATTAATACAAAACCGAGACCTTGCTTTGATGCGTCACAATAAATCACAAAATCATCATTCCCTTCAGGCAATGACATTATAGGTGCCGTAGTTAGCTTTTTCTTCAATAACTGAAACGCCTTCTCTTGTTCATCCATCCATTCAAATTTCTTCCCTTTATGTGTTAATGTAGTCAAGAGTTTTGCTATTTTGGAGAAATCTTGGATGAATCTTCTGTAGTAACCAGCCAATCCTAAAAATTGACGTATATGCTTCGGAGTTTTTGGGGTTTCCTACTTTTCAACGGTTTCGATCATTGCCGGGTCCACCTGGATACCTTCTTTGTTCACTATGTGACCGAGGAATTGAACTTCTTCCAACCAAAATGCACACTTTGAAAACTTAGCGTACAGTTTTTCTTTCCTCAATACTTCTAGCACTTTTCTCAAATGTTCTTCGTGCTGTTGATCATTCTTTGAGTAAATAAGTATGTCATCGATGAAAACAATGACAAACTTGTCAAGATATGGCCCACACACTCGGTTCATAAGGTCCACGAACACAACTGGTGCGTTAGTCAATCCAAACGGCATAACCATAAACTCGTAATGACCATAACGCGTCCTAAAAGCAGTTTTTGGAATATCATCCTCCTTTACTCGCATTTGATGATATCCAGAATGTAAATCGATTTTTGAATAAACCGACGAGCCTTGTAGTTGATCAAATAAGTCGTGAATTCTCGGTAGTGGATAACGGTTTTTGATGGTAAGTTTATTCAACTCTCTGTAGTCAATACACGACCTAAATGTACCATCCTTCTTCTTAACAAACAAAACAGGAGCTCCCCATGGTGATGTGCTTGGTCGAATGAAACCATGTTCTAATAGTTCTTGCAGTTGGCTTTGCAGTTCTTTCATCTCGCTGGGTGCGAGTCTGTAAGGAGCACGAGCTATTGGTGCAGCTCCTGGTACAAGATCTATTTGAAATTCAACAGATCGATGTGGAGGTAGTCCCGGTAATTCTTTCGGAAATACATCGGGAAATTCTTTTGCGACGGGAACATCATTGATGCACTTTTCTTCAGTTTGAACTTTCTCGACGTGTGCTAAAACAGCATAGCAACCTTTTCTTACTAGTTTTTGTGCCTTCAAATTACTAATAAGATGTAGCTTCGTGTTGCCCTTTTCTCCGTACACCATTAAGGGTTCTCCTTCTTCTCGTACAATGCGAATTGCATTTTTGTAACATACGATATCTGCTTTCATCTCCTTCAGCCAGTCCATGCCAACTATTACATCAAAACTCCCTAACTCTACTTGTATCAAATCAATCTTAAATATTTTGCTACCCAGTTTAATTTCTCGATTCCGGCATATATAATCTGCTGAAATTAATTTACCGTTTGCTAATTCGAGTAAAAATTTACTATCTAACGGCGTCAATGGACAACTTAATTTAGCACAAAAATCTCTACTCATATAGCTTCTATCCGCACCCGAATCAAATAAAACGTAAGCAGATTTATTGTCAATAAGAAACGTACCCGTAACAAGTTCCGGGTCTTCTTGTGCCTCTGCCGCATTAATATTGAAAACTCTTCCACTGCCTTGTCCATTCGTGTTCTCCTGATTTGGGCAATTTATAATAATGTGGCCCGGTTTTCCACATTTATAACAAATTACATTGGCATAACTTGCTCTGACACTACTTGCTCCGCCATTACTCGTTCCGACACCATTTGTTCCTTTCGTTCTGTTAACCCCTGGTCCGTAGACCTCACACTTCGCCACTCTATGACCATTTTTTTTTACACTTGTTGCAAAATTTGGTGCAGAACCCCGAGTGATACTTTTCACACCTTTGGAATAGCTGCTTCTGATTGTTGTTGTTGTTACGGTTGTTATTGTTGTTGGGATGATTGTTGTAGTTGTTGTTGTTGTTGTGCCGTTTGTTGTAGCTGTGATTGATGTTGCGATTGTTGGGATAGTTGTTGTTGTATTGGTGACTCTTATCACCATTTTCCTCCCACTTTCTTTTGACTAGCTTCACGTTAGCCTCTTCGGCCGCCTGTTCTTTAATTCTTCCCTCAATCTGGTTCACTAGTTTGTGAGCCATTCTACATGCCTTTTGTAAGGAGGTAGGCTCGTGTGAACTTATATCTTCTTGGATTCTCTCCGGTAACCCTTTCACAAACGCGTCGATCTTCTCTTCCTCAATTTCGAACGCTCTCAGACACAATAGGCACAATTCTGTGAATCGTCTTTCGTACGAAGTAATATCGAATCCCTGTGTTTGTAACCCTCTAAGTTCTGACTTGAGCTTATTGACCTCGGTTCTGGGACAGTACTTCTCGTTCATCAAGTGCTTGAATGCTGACCACGGTTGAAATGTCCCGTTCTTATTGATTAAAAACGTTCCATATTAATTGATTTCGTTGCGAGGTTTTGACCTCTATATGAGACGTTTTTCAAAGACTGCATTCATTTTAAAACAAACCATAACCTTTATTTCATCAATAAAGGTTTAAAAAGCTTTACGTAGATTATCAAATAATGATAATCTAAAATATCCTGTTTACACACGACCATTACATAATGGTTTACAATACAAATATGTTACAACAAAATAAGTTTCTTGAATGCAGTTTTTACACAATATCATACAAGCATGGACTCCAAATCTCGTCCTTATTTAAGTATGCGACAGCGGAAGCTCTTAATAATCACCTGAGAATAAACATGCTTAAAACGTCAACAAAAATGTTGGTGAGTTATAGGTTTAACCTATATATATCAAATCATAATAATAGACCACAAGATTTCATATTTCAATACACATCCCATACATAGAGATAAAAATCATTCATATGGTGAACACCTGGTAACCGACATTAACAAGATGCATATATAAGAATATCCCCATCATTCCGGGACACCCTTCGGATATGATATAAATTTCGAAGTACTAAAGCATCCGGTACTTTGGATGGGGTTTGTTAGGCCCAATAGATCTATCTTTAGGATTCGCGTCAATTAGGGTGTCTGTTCCCTAATTCTTAGATTACCAGACTTAATAAAAAGGGGCATATTCGATTTCGATAATTCAACCATAGAATGTAGTTTCACGTACTTGTGTCTATTTTGTAAATCATTTATAAAACCTGCATGTATTCTCATCCCAAAAATATTAGATTTTAAAAGTGGGACTATAACTCACTTTCACAGATTTTTACTTCGTCGGGAAGTAAGACTTGGCCACTGGTTGATTCACGAACCTATAACAATATATACATATATATATCAAAGTATGTTCAAAATATATTTACAACACTTTTAATATATTTTGATGTTTTAAGTTTATTAAGTCAGCTGTCCTCGTTAGTAACCTACAACTAGTTGTCCACAGTTAAATGTACAGAAATAAATTGATAAATATTATCTTGAATCAATCCACGACCCAGTGTATACGTATCTCTGTATTGATCACAACTCAAACTATATATATTTTGGAATCAACCTCAACCCTGTATAGCTAACTCCAACATTCACATATATAGTGTCTATGGTTGTTCCGAAATATATATAGATGTGTCGACATGATAGGTCGAAATATTGTATACGTGTCTATGGTATCTCAAGATTACATAATATACAATAAAAGTTGATTAAGTTATGGTTGGAATAGATTTGTTACCAATTTTCACGTAGCTAAAATGAGAAAAATTATCCAATCTTGTTTTACTCATAACTTCTTCATTTTAAATCCGTTTTGAGTGAATCAAATTGCTATGGTTTCATATTGAACTCTATTTTATGAATCTAAACAGAAAAAGTATAGGTTTATAGTCATAAAAATAAGTTACAAGTCGTTTTTGTAAAGGTAGTCATTTCAGTCGAAAGAACGACGTCTAGATGACCATTTTAGAAAACATACTTCCACTTTGAGTTTAACCATAATTTTTGGATATAGTTTCATGTTCATAATAAAAATCATTTTCACAGAATAACAACTTTTAAATCAAAGTTTATCATAGTTTTTAATTAACTAACCCAAAACAGCCCGCGGTGTTACTACTACGGCGTAAATCCGGTTTTACAGTGTTTTTCGTGTTTCCAGGTTTTAAATCATTAAGTTAGCATATCATATAGATATAGAAAATGTGTTTAGTTGATTTTAAAAGTCAAGTTAGAAGGATTAACTTTTGTTTGCGAACAAGTTTAGAATTAACTAAACTATGTTCTAGTGATTACAAGTTTAAACCTTCGAATAAGATAGCTTTATATGTATGAATCGAATGATGTTATGAACATCATTACTACCTTAAGTTCCTTGGATAAACCTACTATAAAAGAAAAAAATGGATCTAGCTTCAACGGATCCTTGGATGGCTCGAAGTTCTTGAAGTAGAATCATGACACGAAAACAAGTTCAAGTAAGATCATCACTTGAAATAAGATTGTTATAGTTATAGAAATTGAACCAAAGTTTGAATATGATTATTACCTTGTATTAGAATGATAACCTACTGTAAGAAACAAATATTTCTTGAGGTTGGATGATCACCTTACAAGATTGGAAGTGAGCTAGCAAACTTGAAAGTATTCTTGATTTTATGTAACTAGAACTTGTAGAATTTATGAAGAACACTTAGAACTTGAAGATAGAACTTGAGAGAGATCAATTAGATGAAGAAAATTGAAGAATGAAAGTGTTTGTAGGTGTTTTTGGTCGTTGGTGTATGGATTAGATATAAAGGATATGTAATTTTGTTTTCATGTAAATAAGTCATGAATGATTACTCATATTTTTGTAATTTTATGAGATATTTCATGCTAGTTGCCAAATGATGGTTCCCACATGTGTTAGGTGACTCACATGGGCTGCTAAGAGCTGATCATTGGAGTGTATATACCAATAGTACATACATCTAAAAGCTGTGTATTGTACGAGTACGAATACGGGTGCATACGAGTAGAATTGTTGATGAAACTGAACGAGGATGTAATTGTAAGCATTTTTGTTAAGTAGAAGTATTTTGATAAGTGTATTGAAGTCTTTCAAAAGTGTATAAATACATATTAAAACACTACATGTATATACATTTTAACTGAGTCGTTAAGTCATCGTTAGTCGTTACATGTAAGTGTTGTTTTGAAACCTTTAGGTTAATGATCTTGTTAAATGTTGTTAACCCAATGTTTATAATATCAAATGAGATTTTAAATTATTATATTATCATGATATTATCATGTATGAATATCTCTTAATATGATATATATACATTAAATGTCTTTACAACGATAATCGTTACATATATGTCTCGTTTAAAAATCATTAAGTTAGTAGTCTTGTTTTTACATATGTAGTTCATTGTTAATATACTTAATGATATGTTTACTTATCATAGTATCATGTTAACTATATATATATCCATATATATGTCATCATATAGTTTTTACAAGTTTTAACGTTCGTGAATCACCGGTCAACTTGGGTGGTCAATTGTCTATATGAAACATATTTCAATTAATCAAGTCTTAACAAGTTTGATTGCTTAACATGTTGGAAACATTTAATCATGTAAATATCAATCTCAATTAATATATATAAACATGGAAAAGTTCAGGTCACTACAGTACCTACCCGTTAAATAAATTTCGTCCCGAAATTTTAAGCTGTTGAAGGTGTTGACGAATCTTCTGGAAATAGATGCGGGTATTTCTTCTTCATCTGATCTTCACGCTCCCAGGTGAACTCAGGTCCTCTACGAGCATTCCATCGAACCTTAACAATTGGTATCTTGTTTTGCTTAAGTCTTTTAACCTCACGATCCATTATTTCGACGGGTTCTTCGATGAATTGAAGTTTTTCGTTGATTTGGATTTCATCTAACGGAATAGTGAGATCTTCTTTAGCAAAACATTTCTTCAAATTCGAGACGTGGAAAGTGTTATGTACAGCCGCGAGTTGTTGAGGTAACTCAAGTCGGTAAGCTACTGGTCCGACACGATCAATAATCTTGAATGGTCCAATATACCTTGGATTTAATTTCCCTCGTTTACCAAATCGAACAACGCCTTTCCAAGGTGCAACTTTAAGCATGACCATCTCTCCAATTTCAAATTCTATATCTTTTCTTTTAATGTCAGCGTAGCTCTTTTGTCGACTTTGGGCGGTTTTCAACCGTTGTTGAATTTGGATGATCTTCTCGGTAGTTTCTTGTATAATCTCCGGACCCGTAATCTGTCTATCCCCCACTTCACTCCAACAAATCGGAGACCTGCACTTTCTACCATAAAGTGCTTCAAACGGCGCCATCTCAATGCTTGAATGGTAGCTGTTGTTGTAGGAAAATTCTGCTAACGGTAGATGTCGATCCCAACTGTTTCCGAAATCAATAACACATGCTCGTAGCATGTCTTCAAGCGTTTGTATCGTCCTTTCACTCTGCCCATCAGTTTGTGGATGATAGGCAGTACTCATGTCTAGACGAGTTCCTAATGCTTGCTGTAATGTCTGCCAGAATCTTGAAATAAATCTGCCATCCCTATCAGAGATAATAGAGATTGGTATTCCATGTCTGGAGACGACTTCCTTCAAATACAGTCGTGCTAACTTCTCCATCTTGTCATCTTCTCTTAGTGGCAGGAAGTGTGCTGATTTGGTGAGATGATCAACTATTACCCAAATAGTATCAAAACCACTTGCAGTCCTTGGCAATTTAGTGATGAAATCCATGGTAATGTTTTCCCATTTCCATTCCGGGATTTCGGGTTGTTGAAGTAGACCTGATGGTTTCTGATGCTCAGCTTTGACCTTAGAACACGTCAAACATTCTCCTACGTATTTGGCAACATCGGCTTTCATATCCGGCCACCAAAAATGTTTCTTGAGATCCTTGTACATCTTCCTCGTTCCAGGATGTATTGAGTATCTGGTTTTATGAGCTTCTCTAAGTACCATTTCTCTCATATCTCCAAATTTTGGTACCCAAATCCTTTCAGCCCTATACCGGGTTCTGTCTTCCCGAATATTAAGATGCTTCTCCGATCCTTTGGGTATTTCATCCTTTAAATTTCCCTCTTTTAAAACTCCTTGTTGCGCCTCCTTTATTTGAGTAGTAAGGTTATTATGAATCATTATATTCATAGATTTTACTCGAATGGGTTCTCTGTCCTTCCTGCTCAAGGCATCGGCTACCACATTTGCCTTCCCCGGGTGGTAACGAATCTCAAAGTCGTAATCATTCAATAATTCAATCCACCTACGCTGCCTCATATTCAGTTGTTTCTGATTAAATATGTGTTGAAGACTTTTGTGGTCGGTATATATAATACTTTTGACCCCATATAAGTAGTGCCTCCAAGTCTTTAATGCAAAAACAACCGCGCCTAATTCCAAATCATGCGTCGTATAATTTTGTTCGTGAATCTTCAATTGTCTAGACGCATAAGCAATCACCTTCGTTCGTTGCATTAATACACAACCGAGACCTTGCTTTGATGCATCATAATAAATCACAAAATCATCATTCCCTTCAGGCAATGACAATATAGGTGCCGTAGTTAGCTTTTTCTTCAATAACTGAAACGCTTTCTCTTGTTCATCATTCCATTCAAATTTCTTCCCTTTATGCGTTAATGCAGTCAAGGGTTTTGCTATTCTGGAAAAGTCTTGGATGAACCTTCTGTAGTAACCAGCTAGTCCTAAAAATTGGCGTATGTATTTCAGAGTTTTCGGGGTTTCCCACTTTTCAACAGTTTCTATCTTTGTCGTATCCACCTTAATACCTTCTTTGTTCACTATGTGACCGAGGAATTGAACTTCTTCCAACTAAAATGCACACTTTGAAAACTTAGCGTACAATTCTTCCTTCCTCAATACTTCTAACACCTTTCTCAAATGTTCACCGTGTTCTTGGTCATTCTTTGAGTAAATAAGTATGTCATCAATGAAAATAATGACAAACTTGTCAAGGTATGGTCCACACACTCGGTTCATAAGGTCCATGAACACAGCTGGTGCATTAGTTAAACCAAACGGCATGACCATAAACTCATAATGACCGTAACGTGTTCTGAAAGCAGTCTTTGGAATATCATCTTCTTTCACCCGCATTTGATGATACCCAGAACGTAAGTCAATCTTTGAATAAACAGACGAGCCTTGTAGTTGATCAAATAAGTCGTCGATTCTTGATAGTGGGTAGCGGTTCTTGATGGTAAGTTTGTTCAACTCTCGGTAGTCGATACACAACCTGAATGTACCATCTTTCTTCTTGACAAACAAAACAGGAGCTCCCTACGGTGATGTGCTTGGTCGAATGAAACCACGCTCTAAAAGTTCTTGTAATTGGCTTTGCAGTTCTTTCATCTCGCTGGGTACGAGTCTGTAAGGAGCACGAGCTATTGGTGCAGCTCCTGGTATAAGATCTATTTGAAATTCAACGGATAGATGTGGGGGTAATCCCGGTAATTCTTTCGGAAATACATCAGGAAATTCTTTTGCAATGGGAACATCATTGATGCTCTTTTCTTCAGTTTGTACTTTCTCGACGTGTGCTAGAACAGCATAGCAACCTTTTCTTATTAGTTTTTGTGCCTTCAAATTACTAATAAGATGTAGCTTCGTGTTGCCCTTTTCTCCGTACACCATTAAGGGTTTTCCTTTTTCTCGTATAATGCGAATTGCATTTTTGTAACAAACGATCTCTGCTTTCACTTCTTTCAACCAGTCGATACCGATTATCACATCAAAACTCCCTAACTCTACTGGTATCAAATCAATCTTAAATGTTTCGCTAACCAGTTTAATTTCTCGATTCCGACATATATTATCTGCTGAAATTAATTTACCATTTGCTAATTCGAGTAAAAATTTACTATCCAAAGGCGTCAATAGACAACTTAATTTAGCACAAAAATCTCTACTCATATAGCTTCTATCCGCACCCGAATCAAATAAAACATAAGCAGATTTATTGTCAATAAGAAACGTACCCGTAACAAGCTCCGGGTCTTCCTGTGCCTCTGCCGCATTAATATTGAAAACTCTTCCGCGGCCTTGTCCATTCGTGTTCTCCTGGTTCAGGCAATTTCTAATGATGTGGCCCGATTTTCCACATTTATAACAAACTACATTGGCATAACTTGCTCCGACACTACTTGCTCCGCCATTACTCGTTCTGACACCATTTGTTCCTTTCGTTCTATTAACCCCTGGTCCGTAGACCTCACACTTCGCAGCGCTATGACCATTTCTTTTACACTTGTTGCAAAATTTGGTGCAAAACCCCGAGTGATACTTTTCACACCTTTGGCATAGCTGCTTCTGATTGTTATTGTTGTTGCGGTTATTATTGTTGTTGGGATGATTGTTGTAGTTGCTGCTGCTGTTGTTGTTGTTGTTGTTGTTGGGCCGTTTGTTGTAGTTGCGATTGATGTTGCGATTGCTGGGATAATTGTTGCGATTATTGTTGTAATTGCTGTTGTTGTTGTATTGGTGATTCTTATCACCGTTTTCCTCCCACTTTCTTTTGACTTGCTTCACATTGGTCTCTTCAGCAGTCTGTTCTTTAATTCTTTCTTCAATCTGGTTCACTAGTTTGTGAGCCATTCTACATGCCTGTTGTATGGAGGCGGGCTCGTGTGAACTTATATCTTCTTGGATTCTTTCCGGTAATCCTTTCACAAACGCGTCGATCTTCTCTTCCTCATCTTCGAATGCTCCCGGACACAATAGGCACAATTCTGTGAATCATCTTTCGTACGTGGTAATATCAAATCCTTGGGTTCGTAACCCTCTAAGTTCTGTCTTGAGCTTATTGACCTCGGTTCTGGGACGGTACTTCTCGTTCATCAAGTGCTTGAATGCTGACCACGATAGTGCGTACGCATCGTCTTGTCCCACTTGCTCTAGATAGGTATTCCACCATGTTAACGCAGAACCTGTGAAGGTATGCGTAGCGTACTTCACTTTGTCCTCTTCAGTACACTTACTTATGGCAAACACCGATTCGACCTTCTCGGTCCACCGTTTCAATCCGATCGGTCCTTCGGTTCCATCAAATTCCAAAGGTTTGCAAGCAGTGAATTCTTTGTAGGTGCATCCTACACGATTTCCTGTACTGCTAGATCCAAGGTTATTGTTGGTATGTAGCGCAGCCTGTACTGCGGCTATGTTTGAAGCTAGAAAAGTACGGAATTCCTCTTCATTCATATTCACGGTGTGTCGAGTAGTCGGTGCCATTTCCTTCAAAATAGTCAAATGGAACAAGTTAATCATACATAATATTAAGAGTAGTTAATAGTATTTCGTAGCATAATATGAACTCATTTATAAAAGCTTTTTCTTCATATTAGCGCTTTATAAGTTTAAATTCGGGTAGTACCTACCCGTTAAGTTCATACTTAGTAGCTAATATACAATTCAACTACTACAATTCTATATGAAAAACTGATTATAATAATATTTCGCGTTCAAACTTTTACACAATATTTTACAAACTTGCAATACCGCTTATTTTACATATAGCATGAAATATAGCACACAATAAATTTGATACAAGATGGTTGTGAAGATAATTCTAGCTAGTACACAAGTCGTTCAGCAAAGGCAATAAAGACACGTAATTCATACGTCCAGAAACAAGTCATGCATTCTGGTTTTACTAGGATTACTTCCCATCCTTGGTCTTGTGGAACATAACCGTTATGGCCGTTGATAAGACAGCGTGTTGTAACGTCGTCAAAGGGACGAGGGTTACGTAATGTCCAACAGTCCCGTAACAATCTAAAAACCTCATTTCATACCCCAATTACCGACTCCGTCACTTGTGGGAACGTTTTGTTTAATAGTTGTAGCCCGATGTTCTTGTTCTCACTTTGGTGAGAAGCGAACATTACTAATCCGTAAGCATAACATGCTTCTTTATGTTGCATGTTAGCCGCTTTTTCTAAATCACGAAGTCCAATATTCGGATATATTGAGTCAAAATAATTTCTTAACCCATTGCGTAAAATAGCATTTGGGTTCCCCGCAATATATGCGTCAAAGTAAACACATCGTAACTTAAGGATTTCCCAATGTGATATCCCCCATCTTTCGAACGAAAGCCTTTTATAAACCAAGGCATTCTTGGAACTTTCTTCGAATGTCTTACAAACTATCACACCCCCAGTTAGGGCCTGGGTGAAATGTGACTTAATATCAAATCAACCAACATATTATAATATACGAGAACAATACTAAATGATAAAACAAACTTTATTGAGCACGCAGCGGAAAATGAAACGTAGTTACAATGATAGGAATAACAATAATGGAAATGTTCACATGCAGAAGTAATAAATGCGATATCTCTTGATCCTATGTCCAAGTAGCATCACATAAGCAGTAAGTATAAGAGCTTGAATCAAACAGCACCTGAGACAAAACATGCTAAAGTGTCAACCAAAAGGTTGAGTGAAGTTCATAGGTTTAACAAATAAGTTTGACCGTTTGTTTTAGACCACAAGATTTAATTTGTAAGGTTGATCTCCCGCAGGATCAAAAAGTTATGCCAGTACGTGATATTTAGACTAAACGTTCAAGTTTGCCCCATGACAAGTTAGTTCTACTTGTCGGTTTAATTTCATTATCAAGCAATACAAAGATAACATCAAATGTATCTGGGACGTTACTCCCGATAGGCCTACCCCCAATAACTAAGCATGCCGCAGCACCTAAAAATATCACTGTAGGGACTTAGTCGGACATAGCCGGGTATAGCATAGTTTTAGTTGGTACTTGTGTCTAAATTGTAAATAGTAAAAGCAGCATGTGTCTCACCCCAATAAGTATAAAAAGTAAATTGAGCTCAAGTAAAGTGGGGCTATAAAAATCACCTTAGTAATTCGATGAAGTAAGGTAGTCCTTAAAGAGAATGTATGGATGATCGAAGCACAAGATAAGTCAACCTAAGAATAAGTTGAGAATAGTTTAGATGTTTTGCCCGTATGAAGATAAGTTTAAGTATTTTCGTGTGTAGTAAGTTTAAAGATTGTTTATCGTTTTGGAAAGGCTTTTGCATATTAGACAAGCTTACAATCTACCCACTTTCAATTTAAAATGGACTTTTCAGGTCATTAGGTTTCTGAGCACTAGGATCCGTTAAATTGGTCAATCCAGACCCTCCACCTAAGACTTTCGAGCTTCCATCCACATCGAGAAAGTTTAAGATCTATACAAGTCTAATATACCGATCCAATATGTTTTTAGGTGTGTATAGGAATACAACACTTTAGTTATTTTACTTATAAGTGTTTCAATATATATAAATATTATATATATGTAAGGATACATATATATATTTATTTTAAATTTTGTTTTAGATCAATAATAGCATCAATTAATTATCTAATAATATTAACAAGTGTAATATTGATTTAATATCAGTAGGTAATATGTATAAAACATAATAAAATTTTTATACACATTAATATTAAGTTTTGTGTATTAAATAACACTTTTTATTATTGTTTTAATAGCTAAAATGTAAATAAATAGGTAAACAAATTAAACATCACATTTTATATTTTTCTTATGTTCTACTGATCAAAATAAGCTTAAGAAAAATTTATAGATTTTTGTTATGGTGTTTAAGTATTTATTTTCCATTTTCCTTTCGGTTTGTAATAATACAAAGTTTATAAAGAATTAATTATTAAATGAACCAAATTAATTCAACCAATATTTTTTCTATGCTTATAATGTTACAAAAAAGTCATAAAAATTATTTATACATTTATATAAATAGTTTAACTATTTAATCATACTATTGTGTAGTTTTTAGTTTTAATAAAAAAAATTAAATAGAAATACATAACCATTAATTCTACAAATATTTTTATAACTTTATTAATAGTTATTAAGTATTTTTTAATAGTTATCATGGTTAAAAACCTGCTGTAACATGTAATTTCATTTTATTATAAAAAACAGTTTAATCGGGTACTGTAGCGTTTTCAGAAGAAAATTCAAATTAAATATTAAACATGCGAATTTAATTATAAAAAAAATTTAGAATTACCCTTACATATGATATAGCAAGCAACTAAAATAAAATTTTACAAAAAAATTCGTTTACTATTTAATAAAAATCATTTATGTATTTCGGTTTATAAAAAAAATCAGTTTTTGATTTTTAATAAATACTATTCCGACTTTATAATTCATGAAACTAATTTTTATAGACATTAGGATACTTAACACTAATTATCATGTATTTACATTTTTTATTAAAATTAATTTCGTATTTAATTAGTTTTTAACATAAAAACTAGCATAAAACTATATAAAAACTTAATAAAAACTATATAAATTAATTAGGGGACTTACAAAAAAATAGTTGCTGAGACTTGGGAGAGTTTCTTTCAAGTTGAGAGTGTGTTTTGAGGTGTGAGTTGAAATGAAACAAATGGGTGCTATTTATAGTGAAAATAAAGTTGATAAAATGAGTTTTATAATTTTTTTTTTTAGTCAACAATAGGTGGTACTAGTTTATACCTTATTTTTAGTCAACATAAGGATGTAATGGTTTAAGATTCTTTAGTCTCATTATTATTACTATTATTATTTTTACATTTACTACATTGATAAGTATTATTTTCTTTTTACTAATTCATGACTTGTATATATTTAGTTCCCAATTGTTTTATTATTTATATAAATGTCACTTTTTATTTATTACTTACAGGTTATTAGTTATAATATTACATAAATGCATAAATTTTAATTAGTAGCGAGTGTCGACTAACAGTTTATTATTTTCATCTTTTATTAACTTGTCAATTATTGCACAAAGTTAATTAATATGTTTTCTAACTCTTAACACTTAACAATTGTTGATTAAAGTTTGATCATTAAGTTTTAATTATATTGTTTGGGCATTTAATATTGAAAAAATATAGAATGGAAAAATGAGGGTCGTTATAATACCTCCCCGTTATTGAAAACTTCGTCCCGAAGTTTTTAGGTAGTTTTCTCGTTTGCATCAGCAGTTGAGAAGAGATGGGGATATTTCCGTTTCATATGGTCTTTGCGTTCCCAGGTATATTCGGGGCCTCTACGCGAATTCCACCGGACTTTAACGATAGGTATATTGCTTTTACGCGTTTGTTTGACCTCTCCTTCCATGATTTCTATAGGTTCTTCAACGAAGTGCATTTGCTCATCAATGCGGACATCATCCAGAGGAATAACGAGTGTGTCATCGGCAAGACTCCATTTAAGATTTGAGACATGAAACACATCATGTACTTGACTAAGTTCGGTTGGCAGTTCTAATCGGTATGCCACGGGACCGACTCTTTCAGTGATTGTGAATGGTCCAACATATCGTGGACTGAGTTTACTTCGCTTACCGAAGCGGACAACACCTTTCCAAGGGGATACTTTCAACATGACTTTATCTCCAACTTGGTATTCGATGTCTTTTCGTTTCTTATTGGCATAGCTTTTCTGTCGGCTACGGGCAGTTTCTAAACGTTGCTTGATTTGAACGATCTTTTCGGTAGTTTCGTGAATAATTTCAGGACCAGTTAAATGTCTGTCCTCAAGTTCATCCCAACACAAAGGGGATCTACACTTCCGTCCATATAAAGCTTCAAAAGGTGCAGCCTTAATGCTGGAGTGATAACTGTTATTATAAGAAAATTCAACCAAAGGTAGATGTCTATCCCATCCTTTGCCGAAATCGATTGCACAAGCATGTAGCATATCCTCCATAGTTTGAATGGTTCGTTCACTTTGACCATCGGTTTGCGGATGATAAGTTGTACTCATGTCGAGTTGAGTTCCAAGAGCAGATTGTAAAGTTTTCCAAAATCTAGAAACAAATCGACTATCGCGATCAGAAATGATCGAGATAGGAACACCATGACGTGAGACGATTTCTTTAATATAAAGCTGTGCTAATCTCTCCATCTTGTCGGTTTCCTTGATCGGTATGAAATGTGCAGATTTAGTAAGACGATCAACTACGACCCAAATAGTATCGTTACCGTTCGAAGTCTTAGGTAACTTAGTAACGAAGTCCATAGTGATACCTTCCCACTTCCACTGCGGAATGTCGGGTTGTGTCAACAGACCAGAAGGCTTTTGATGTTCGGCCTTGACTTTCAAACAAGTGAGACACTTACTAACATAAGTAGCAATATCGGCTTTCATGTTAGGCCACCAGTAGAATTCCTTCACATCGTGATACATCTTACTGGAACCGGGATGGATAGAATATCTAGTCTTATGTGCTTCATCCAAGACTAGTTCGCGAAGATTACCAAAACGAGGAACCCAGATTCTATTGCCAAAGTACCGTGTACCATTAGCTTTCACTTGAAGTTGGTTCTCAAAACCAATAGGTCCTTCACCTTCGATAAGTGTCGGTCTAATAGCTTCCAATTGAGCTTCACAGATTCGTGAAATAAGATTCGATTTGATTTTTAGGTTTAAAGCACGAACACGTTTAATATCGTCTTTTCGACTAAGGGCATCGGCAACTACATTCGCCTTGCCAGGATGATATTTCAGCTCACAATAATAATCGTTCAATGTCTCGAGCCATCGACTTTGCCTCATATTCAGCTGTTTTTGATCAAAGATGTGTCGAAGACTTTTATGGTCAGTGTACACCGTAAAGTGATTACCATAGAGATAATGTCTCCATATCTTTAATGCAAATACCACGGCACCTAACTCTAGGTCATGTGTGGTATAGTTTACTTCATGTTTCTTCAACTGTCTAGATGCATAGGCGATAACCTTCTCTCGTTGCATTAAAACACAACCAAAGCCATGCTTTGAGGCATCGCAGTAAACAACAAAGTCGTCGGTACCTTCAGGTAAAGAAAGAATCGGGGCTGTGGTCAACTTCTCCTTCAGAATCTTGAAAGCAGATTCCTGTTCTTCGGACCACTCAAATTTCTTCCCTTTTTGAGTCAGCTTTGTAAGAGGTTTGGCAATGAGAGAAAAATCTTTTATAAACCTTCGATAGTAACCGGCAAGTCCCAAAAATTGACGAATATGCTTTGCAGTCTTTGGTATCTCCCAGTTCTGAATAGCAGTAATCTTAGCTGGATCGACATGTATTCCGTTTCTATCAACAACATGTCCGAGAAATTGTACGGTTTTGAGCCAAAACTCGCACTTAGAAAATTTAGCATAAAGTTGTTCCTTTCGTAAGAGTTCAAGAATCATGCGCAAATGTTGCTCATGCTCTTTCTCATTCTTCGAATAGATCAAGATGTCGTCAATGAATATGATGACAAATTTGTCAAGATACGGTTTACAAACACGATTCATGAGGTCCATGAACACGGCAGGAGCATTAGTTAAACCAAAAGGCATGACACAGAATTCATAGTGCCCATAACGAGTGCGAAAAGCAGTCTTAGGAATATCGGATTCCTTGACCTTGAGTTGGTGATAACCGGATCTTAAATCAATCTTTGAATAAACACTTGACCCTTGAAGTTGGTCAAATAGATCATCAATACGTGGCAACGGATAACGGTTCTTGATAGTAAGCTTGTTAAGTTCGCGGTAATCAATGCACATCCTTAATGTACCATCCTTCTTTTTAACAAACAGAATAGGAGCTCCCCAAGGGGACGAGCTTGGACGAATGAAACCTTTATCCAATAGTTCTTGGAGTTGGTTGGATAATTCCTTCATTTCGGAAGGTGCTAAACGGTATGGTGCTTTAGCAACAGGAGCAGCACCAGGAGTTAAATCAATTTGGAATTCAACTTGTCGAGGAGGTGGAATACCCGGAAGATCTTCGGGAAACACATCGGGAAAGTCTTTAACTACTGGTACATCTTCAATTCGCTTCTCTTTCGATTCAATCAGATTAACGTGGGCTAGAATAGCTGGATAACCTTTCATAAGGTATTTGCGGGTTTTAATACAGGAGATAATATTGAGATTGGAACCACTCTTTTCACCTTGGATAATAAGAGTCTCTCCATTTCCTAATGGAACATGAACGGTTTTATCGTAACACATGATCGTAGCTCTTAATGGACGTAACCAATCCATTCCAACTACGACATCAAAACTTCCTAGCTCGACCGGCAAAAGGTCTATCTTAAATTCTTTGCTGGCTAAGATTAGGTTGCAGTTTTTATAAATTTTATCAACTTTCATGATCTTTCCATTGGCTACTTCTACTAATCGTTTAGTTTCTAAGGGTTGAGGCTTTTCAGTAAATAGGGTACAAAATTCATTAGATACGTAACTTCGGTCGGCACCAGTATCGAATAAAATAGTTGCGTAGCAATTATTGACGAGATACGTACCCGTGATGACCTCATCTTCATCTCGGGCTTCAGCAGCAGTAATAACAAATGCACGACCCTTTGCAGCTGTAGTATTGGCTCCAGTAGCAGGATTATCTCTCTTCTTAGGGCAATTTGGACTAATGTGTCCCTTTTCCCCACAAGTATAACAAGTAGGAGGAGCTTTGGCAGGAACAATAGATTTATTCTTTGGAGGAGTCCTACACGTCTTAGCTACGTGTCCCACTTTCTTACACAACGAACAAGTGGCAGTGCACTGCCCCGGGTGATGCCTTTCACAACGAACACAAAAAGGATAAGTGCCCTTATAATTCGTCCTTGTACTATCCATAAGCTTTTTACTAACATTCTGAGTTGAACCTTGAGACGGCTCAAACTTCCTCTTACCATCATTACCCTTGGTTTCAACTTGCTTATTGGCCGACGCCCTTCTTCTCTTGGCCAACATGAGATTTTGTGCTATGAGAATCACAGCATCCAAAGTAACCTTCTCAGCAGCAATAACATTCCCTTGAACATCCTCGGGAAGACCTTCAATATACCGCTCAATTCTTCTAGCTTCAGTAGGAAACATTTCAGGACATAGAGTAGAAAGCTCTAGATAACGATTGGTATAATTCTCAATGTCAGTACCCTTGACCCTGAGTTCCCAGAACTCAGCTTCAAGCTTCTGAACTTGACTCCTTGGGCAGAATTTGTTGACCATCATACTTTTGAGTTCGTCCCATGGAATTGCATTAGCATTATCAATTCCTACGGACTTGGCATAAGCAGTCCACCAAGTTAAAGCATTACCACCCAACGAGCTAGTGGCATACTTTACTCGATCATCATCACCACAGTTGCAAATACGGAAAATAGATTCCATCTTTTCGAACCAACGAACTAGTTCGACAGCTTCTTCGTTTCCCTTAAAAGCGGGAGGGTGACAGTTTGTAAAGTCCTTGTAGGAACAAGGTTTTGGTTGAGTATTAGCATGATTAGCTTGGGCGTTGCCTTGGGCAGCAGCGAGTAACTGTTGGAATTGCTCAGTAGTTAACACAACGTTGTTAACGGTAGGTGCAGCTGAACGAACCATGATGTCACTACATAAAAGTGAACATATGTTTGATAAGTTTAACAAGTTATAAGTTTGAGTAATCACAAGTATGAATAAACTAAAGTATTGATATCGCATGATATTAATAAAACACTTTATATTATTAGAACGAGGCATTAAATAAGCCTTTATTACACGATTCGGAAATAGAAATTGTTTAAGGCACAGCCTTTACATAGATGGAAAATAGGAAAAATAACTAGGAAATATTAAGATTGAAGTAGTCTTCATATTTCGTCTCCAACCTTCTTCATAAACTCCTCAACTTTCTCATTTTTCGTCTTTTGTTTCTCATAGAGATACTCGAAGTTGTCATAAAGGTTGGTAACACGACTGTTTACGGCATTAGTGTTGTACTCTCTTATGGCAAGTTGTTCGTCGACTCGACCTTTCTCCATTTTCATTCGGACATCAACATCCTCCTTGAGGTAAGCAAGTGATTGCTTTCCCCAGCGAGTGTTGCGTTCTTCCTCGCACTTTAGCATCAGCAACTCCTTTCTTAGCTCGACGTTTTCTTTCATAAGTTTCTTCATTCGACGATCCACTCTTTCCACGTGGCGAAGTAGACCTCCAATGTTTCTCTCGGTATCGTTTCGTAATCTCATGATTTCATACTTAGGACCATCATAAAAAGGAGATCGGGCTCTCTTCCTTGATGGACCAACTTCTTCATGCCGTTTTCCCTTATCTTGGGTTCTCGGAGTTGGGTAGTATTGAGGAGACCCATGTGAATCTAAAATAGTATTCGGGCTATAATTCAGCGGTGGTGAAGCAGGACTATAAAGAGGACTTCGAACTGGTCTCGAAGTTGAAGAGTGTCCAACACCTACTTCGGTGGTAGGGTTGTGAGTTGCTTTGTTGGGCTTGTTAACGCTTGAGCTTGACATCCTATCATTAGGAAAGAGACCTTGATTAGAATCTTTGAGTCAAGTTTATTAAAGCATAATTGTTAAGATTATACGACAATCCTAAGTGCTTTAAGTCTAAGGCAGGAAAGGTTATAGTTTCCTAGATTGCTAAGGCACCCTAGCTAACAAGTAAGGCACACATAAAAATGCAATCCTGGTTCTCTATAACAGCCTGGTTTGCTCTGATACCAATCTGTCACACCCCCAGTTAGGGCCTGGGTGAAATGTGACTTAATATCAAATCAACCAACATATTATAATATACGAGAACAATACTAAATGATAAAACAAACTTTATTGAGCACGCAGCGGAAAATGAAACGTAGTTACAATGATAGGAATAACAATAATGGAAATGTTCACATGCAGAAGTAATAAATGCGATATCTCTTGATCCTATGTCCAAGTAGCATCACATAAGCAGTAAGTATAAGAGCTTGAATCAAACAGCACCTGAGACAAAACATGCTAAAGTGTCAACCAAAAGGTTGAGTGAAGTTCATAGGTTTAACAAATAAGTTTTACCGTTTGTTTTAGACCACAAGATTTAATTTGTAAGGTTGATCTCCCGCAGGATCAAAAAGTTATGCCAGTGCGTGATATTTAGACTAAACGTTCAAGTTTGCCCCATGACAAGTTAGTTCTACTTGTCGGTTTAATTTCATTATCAAGCAATACAAAGATAACATCAAATGTATCGGGGACGTTACTCCCGATAGGCCTACCCCCAATAACTAAGCATGCCGCAGCACCTAAAAATATCACTGTAGGGACTTAGTCGGACATAGCCGGGTATAGCATAGTTTTAGTTGGTACTTGTGTCTAAATTGTAAATAGTAAAAGCAGCATGTGTCTCACCCCAATAAGTATAAAAAGTAAATTGAGCTCAAGTAAAGTGGGGCTATAAAAATCACCTTAGTAATTTGATGAAGTAAGGTAGTCCTTAAAGAGAATGTATGGATGATCGAAGCACAAGATAAGTCAACCTAAGAATAAGTTGAGAATAGTTTAGATGTTTTGCCCGTATGAAGATAAGTTTAAGTATTTTCGTGTGTAGTAAGTTTAAAGATTGTTTATCGTTTTGGAAAGGCTTTTGCATATTAGACAAGCTTCCAATCTACCCACTTTCAATTTAAAATGGACTTTTCAGGTCATTAGGTTTCTGAGCACTAGGATCCGTTAAATTGGTCAATCCAGACCCTCCACCTAAGACTTTCGAGCTTCCATCCACATCGAGAAAGTTTAAGATCTATACAAGTCTAATATACCGATCCAATATGTTTTTAGGTGTGTATAGGAATACAACACTTTAGTTATTTTACTTATAAGTGTTTCAATATATATAAATATTATATATATGTAAGGATACATATATATATTTATTTTAAATTTTGTTTTAGATCAATAATAGCATCAATTAATTATCTAATAATATTAACAAGTGTAATATTGATTTAATATTAGTAGGTAATATGTATAAAACATAATAAAATTTTTATACACATTAATATTAAGTTTTGTGTATTAAATAACACTTTTTATTATTGTTTTAATAGCTAAAATGTAAATAAATAGGTAAACAAATTAAACATCACATTTTATATTTTTCTTATGTTCTACTGATCAAAATAAGCTTAAGAAAAATTTATAGATTTTTGTTATGGTGTTTAAGTATTTATTTTCCATTTTCCTTTCGGTTTGTAATAATACAAAGTTTATAAAGAATTAATTATTAAATGAACCAAATTAATTCAACCAATATTTTTTCTATGCTTATAATGTTACAAAAAAGTCAGAAAAATTATTTATACATTTATATAAATAGTTTAACTATTTAATCATACTATTGTGTAGTTTTTAGTTTTAATAAAAAAAATTAAATAGAAATACATAACCATTAATTCTACAAATATTTTTATAACTTTATTAATAGTTATTAAGTAGTTTTTAATAGTTATCATGGTTAAAAACCTGCTGTAACATGTAATTTCATTTTATTATAAAAAACAGTTTAATCGGGTACTGTAGCGTTTTCAGAAGAAAATTCAAATTAAATATTAAACATGCGAATTTAATTATAAAAAAAATTTATAATTACCCTTACATATGATATAGCAAGCGACTAAAATAAAATTTTACAAAAAAATTCGTTTACTATTTAATAAAAATCATTTATGTATTTCGGTTTATAAAAAAAATCAGTTTTTGATTTTTAATAAATACTATTCCGACTTTATAATTCATGAAACTAATTTTTATAGACATTAGGATACTTAACACTAATTATCATGTATTTACATTTTTTATTAAAATTAATTTCGTATTTAATTAGTTTTTAACATAAAAACTAGCATAAAACTATATAAAAACTTAATAAAAACTATATAAATTAATTAGGGGACTTACAAAAAAATAGTTGCCGAGACTTGGGAGAGTTTCTTTCAAGTTGAGAGTGTGTTTTGAGGTGTGAGTTGAAATGAAACAAATGGGTGCTATTTATAGTGAAAATAAAGTTGATAAAATGAGTTTTATAATTTTTTTTTTTAGTCAACAATAGGTGGTACTAGTTTATACCTTATTTTTAGTCAACATAAGGATGTAATGGTTTAAGATTCTTTAGTCTCATTATTATTACTATTATTATTTTTACATTTACTACATTGATAAGTATTATTTTCTTTTTACTAATTCATGACTTGTATATATTTAGTTCCCAATTGTTTTATTATTTATATAAATGTCACTTTTTATTTATTACTTACAGGTTATTAGTTATAATATTACATAAATGCATAAATTTTAATTAGTAGCGAGTGTCGACTAACAGTTTATTATTTTCATCTTTTATTAACTTGTCAATTATTGCACAAAGTTAATTAATATGTTTTCTAACTCTTAACACTTAACAATTGTTGATTAAAGTTTGATCATTAAGTTTTAATTATATTGTTTGGGCATTTAATATTGAAAAAATATAGAATGGAAAAATGAGGGTCGTTATAATACCTCCCCGTTATTGAAAACTTCGTCCCGAAGTTTTTAGGTAGTTTTCTCGTTTGCATCAGCAGTTGAGAAGAGATGGGGATATTTCCGTTTCATATGGTCTTTGCGTTCCCAGGTATATTCGGGGCCTCTACGCGAATTCCACCGGACTTTAACGATAGGTATATTGCTTTTACGCGTTTGTTTGACCTCTCCTTCCATGATTTCTATAGGTTCTTCAACGAAGTGCATTTGCTCATCAATGCGGACATCATCCAGAGGAATAACGAGTGTGTCATCGGCAAGACTCCATTTAAGATTTGAGACATGAAACACATCATGTACTTGACTAAGTTCGGTTGGCAGTTCTAATCGGTATGCCACGGGACCGACTCTTTCAGTGATTGTGAATGGTCCAACATATCGTGGACTGAGTTTACTTCGCTTACCGAAGCGGACAACACCTTTCCAAGGGGATACTTTCAACATGACTTTATCTCCAACTTGGTATTCGATGTCTTTTCGTTTCTTATTGGCATAGCTTTTCTGTCGACTACGGGCAGTTTCTAAACGTTGCTTGATTTGAACGATCTTTTCGGTAGTTTCGTGAATAATTTCAGGACCAGTTAAATGTCTGTCCTCAAGTTCATCCCAACACAAAGGGGATCTACACTTCCGTCCATATAAAGCTTCAAAAGGTGCAGCCTTAATGCTGGAGTGATAACTGTTATTATAAGAAAATTCAACCAAAGGTAGATGTCTATCCCATCCTTTGCCGAAATCGATTGCACAAGCACGTAGCATATCCTCCATAGTTTGAATGGTTCGTTCACTTTGACCATCGGTTTGCGGATGATAAGCTGTACTCATGTCGAGTTGAGTTCCAAGAACAGATTGTAAAGTTTTCCAAAATCTAGAAACAAATCGACTATCGCGATCAGAAATGATCGAGATAGGAACACCATGACGTGAGACGATTTCTTTAATATAAAGCTGTGCTAATCTCTCCATCTTGTCGGTTTCCTTGATCGGTATGAAATGTGCAGATTTAGTAAGACGATCAACTACGACCCAAATAGTATCGTTACCGTTCGAAGTCTTAGGTAACTTAGTAACGAAGTCCATAGTGATACCTTCCCACTTCCACTGCGGAATGTCGGGTTGTGTCAACAGACCAGAAGGCTTTTGATGTTCGGCCTTGACTTTCAAACAAGTGAGACACTTACTAACATAAGTAGCAATATCGGCTTTCATGTTAGGCCACCAGTAGAATTCCTTCACATCGTGATACATCTTACTGGAACCGGGATGGATAGAATATCTAGTCTTATGTGCTTCATCCAAGACTAGTTCGCGAAGATTACCAAAACGAGGAACCCAGATTCTATTGCCAAAGTACCGTGTACCATTAGCTTTCACTTGAAGTTGGTTCTCAAAACCAATAGGTCCTTCACCTTCGATAAGTGTCGGTCTAATAGCTTCCAATTGAGCTTCACAGATTCGTGAAATAAGATTCGATTTGATTTTTAGGTTTAAAGCACGAACACGTTTAATATCGTCTTTTCGACTAAGGGCATCGGCAACTACATTCGCCTTGCCAGGATGATATTTCAGCTCACAATAATAATCGTTCAATGTCTCGAGCCATCGACTTTGCCTCATATTCAGCTGTTTTTGATCAAAGATGTGTCGAAGACTTTTATGGTCAGTGTACACCGTAAAGTGATTACCATAGAGATAATGTCTCCATATCTTTAATGCAAATACCACGGCACCTAACTCTAGGTCATGTGTGGTATAGTTTACTTCATGTTTCTTCAACTGTCTAGATGCATAGGCGATAACCTTCTCTCGTTGCATTAAAACACAACCAAAGCCATGCTTTGAGGCATCGCAGTAAACAACAAAGTCGTCGGTACCTTCAGGTAAAGAAAGAATCGGGGCTGTGGTCAACTTCTCCTTCAGAATCTTGAAAGAAGATTCCTGTTCTTCGGACCACTCAAATTTCTTCCCTTTTTGAGTCAGCTTTGTAAGAGGTTTGGCAATGAGAGAAAAATCTTTTATAAACCTTCGATAGTAACCGGCAAGTCCCAAAAATTGACGAATATGCTTTGCAGTCTTTGGTATCTCCCAGTTCTGAATAGCAGTAATCTTAGCTGGATCGACATGTATTCCGTTTCTATCAACAACATGTCCGAGAAATTGTACGGTTTTGAGCCAAAACTCGCACTTAGAAAATTTAGCATAAAGTTGTTCCTTTCGTAAGAGTTCAAGAATCATGCGCAAATGTTGCTCATGCTCTTTCTCATTCTTCGAATAGATCAAGATGTCGTCAATGAATATGATGACAAATTTGTCAAGATACGGTTTACAAACACGATTCATGAGGTCCATGAACACGGCAGGAGCATTAGTTAAACCAAAAGGCATGACACAGAATTCATAGTGCCCATAACGAGTGCGAAAAGCAGTCTTAGGAATATCGGATTCCTTGACCTTGAGTTGGTGATAACCGGATCTTAAATCAATCTTTGAATAAACACTTGACCCTTGAAGTTGGTTGATGTGGTAGCGTGAGGGTACGAAATAGTATTATTTTTACTAGGAAATACTACAAAATATGACACAAGTTTTATTAATTTACGGATGGGATATACCTAAACCTTGCTACAACACTATAGGCAGTGTACCTAATCGTAAAGTAGTGTAGTTTTTAGTAAGTCCGGTTCGTTCCACAGGGAGCTGGTGAAACTTACTATATTTTTAACTATATTTATACAAAATATATATAATTATATAAGTAGTAATATTATTATAAAAGGGGGGTTTTACCGTTTTAATGACCGGTTTGTCGATTCTATATTTTAAGCGTAAAGATAAATGACGGTAATTAAAGTGCGTAAAATAATGACAGTAAATAAAATGACAGTAAATAAAATTGCGAGTAATAAAATGACAGTAAATAAAGATACGATGAGAAATATAATAAAAGAATTATGCTTATTTAAACTTCCGTAATCATGATGTTTGACGTGTTGATTTTTGTTTTATGCCCATGGGTTCATTGTCCTTTGTCCTGGTTTATTTGATACGTCTATCTGGTTTTTGTCCATAATAGTCCATCGGTCATAAATATAAAGTGCGAGTATCCTCGTCAAATTACCCTTATACCCGAAGTCAAATATTCCAACTAATTAAGGATTTAAACTGTGACGCAGTTATCACTTCTGTCAATAATTACACCAGTTATCACTGTATGTAATCCACCCCTGTTTTAATTAGTTTATGAATATTAATTCATCCACTTGATCAGAATGAATAATCAATTACCCAACCCAATTGATTAATTAAATGATTATAACAGATTCCATATGAACGTCACTAAATAGGACAACCATAATCATTATTAATTATTAGGATAATTAATTTGAAGATAGGTTCGACAGACTCCAATGAGTTGTCACTCAATTAGACAATACCCCCCATCTATTAATAGTCAATAATCCAATTTCCACAAGTGTCGGTCTTTTGCCCAAACCTTAATTATGGTCCAAAGTTCAATAACCCAATTTTAGTAATTAGCCCAACATCATGAGTACTTCATTTTAAATAAGCATAATAACGACTTAGCTACGAGACATTAATGTAAAAAGGTTGAACATAACTTACAATGATTAAAAATAGCGTAGCGTTACACGGACAGAATTTCGACTTACACACTCAAACGATCTCTATCATAAATCTTATTATTATCATAATTTAAAATTAAAATTAAGATTATTGTTATATCTGATTACATTAACATTATGATAGAGAATTATAAATATAGATATTGATATTTGATAGATAGAAAAATAAGAAAAAGATAGAAGAAGAAAAAAAAGATCGGAGAAAAAAGTTCTTCCCCCCATCGTTACAATCGTTCGTTCCTTTTATAGGCTAAATTGTAAATTGAATTTTCATTGACGACCCCTGAACTATGCTCAATTAACAACTTTTTATTATTTAATATTATTCTTATTATGAATTATTTAAATATTATATTTTATTCTTGTGCATAGTTGACTTGTAATTTTTACACCGTTGCGTCGAGCGTTGAGAGTTGGTTCATGTCCTGGTTTCGGATTTTCGAACGTCCTTTCGTACAATTTTATATCTTGTACTTTGCGTTTTGTAACTTGTACTCTTGTCATTTTTAGACGTTCTTCATCAATAAATTGAACCTTTTGAATTGTATCTTGTACATTTGAGCTTTTTGGACGTTTTGGTCTTTCAAATCTTCGTTTTTGTCTTTAAATCTTCATTTTCGAGCGATTTGCGTCTTTCGTCTTCGCACTTATTTATTTAACTATTACAACTAAAAATAAGGAAATTACATTTAAAAACATTACATATTGGAACGATATTGCTACTAAATATATGTTCATTTGGAACACTATCAAATATCCCCACACTTGAGCGTTGCTTGTCCTCAAGCAATACAGAACTTGAAATAAAAACATACATGAATCACTTTTTTATTCATCACATTTTGTACATCAGTGATTTTGATATAGCGGTATAAACAATGACAGTAATGATGGTTAAAGGTGGGTGTGTCATCCACAGTTGCCTCGGGTTTAGGTCAACGACACTTGCAATCAAATAGCCGATTTACTTTCGGTTTCCAAAGCAAAGTGCACATTTGAAAGGCGGTTTACAGTCCCACATGACTATAAAAATTTAGATCCTTTAAGGAAATTGGATCTTTATGAAAACATTTGATCTTTTGAAAATTCAAGCTAGATTTTACCCTAGACAAGTTTTCTGATTTGATCCATCATCGGTGTTGCAAAATATATTTGTGGATCAATATTTTGGCTAAAACTTTTAGGTTCGTGTAATCCACTGCTATCCCGGTATCGGAAAGCACACATCCAGTTTACTTGTTCCGTATATTACCTTTCGGCAAACTACCGTCCGGTTGTAAAGGAAAGCGATGAACAAGAAACTGTTAAGGCAATGTCCCGTGACATGCAGATGATTATGGTCTTATTAACGTGTCGGATGCTAGAACTATCCTTGGTAGGAGCGATAGTAAAGATCATCCTATGATTTTTCGGTCTGGCACAAGGTCCTGTCTCCGACCATGCTATGCAACCACCGTTCTTACGGTTGACACCCGATTTGGTTCAGGTGACCTAATGAATTCTAGGTGAATTCCTAGGATTTTACGTTCAATGGTAATGAACGCATTGAAAATGGATTTTCAGAAAACAAATCAGTTTGTATTTTTGATCAAAATATTTTCTCGTTCAAGCTCGAGTTTAGATATCATTGAATTCCATGAGTTTGAATTCTCAATCTTTAAGGTCAATCTCTAGGATTGAGTAATATCAGTCTTAAAAGCTGATTTTTAATCTTTAAGGAGATTATCCTTTCTGGGGATCTGATTCATTAGTCTTATCAAGCTAATTTGCACGGTGCCTCCCCATTGTACGAGATAAATCCTTCTCATGGTTAGGATAAATCTGACCACATGGCGACCCTGTTTGATGCTGAGGTCCGTGGATTTCCTGCTGATTTTAGAGATGACTTTTCTAGATTTTTCGTCAACCTACAGCTGGTCTAGACGACAACTTCATGACCTAAATCAAGAAGCGCGTTTCTTTTTCGGAAGACTTTACTTCCTTTTAATGATGGAATTGATTCATCGTGTAGATCCATCTTTCTTTCAAAAGTATTATAGTAAATCGGGTAAAACTGATTAGTATCATCCAAAACAAAAGTACCTGCAATAATCTTGTACAAAGATATGTGATAGATAGTTTTTAATTGAATAACTTGGTACATTCTCCCCACACTTAGTTTCTTTCTTTGCCTTTTTATTCTCCTTTATTCCATTTTAAATGAATTCAAGCGTTTTAAGTTGTTTCTCAATTTATGTCCTTTTCGAGGTAACGATAATTTCGGTATTATCACCAAGTTTTCACCGTTCATAAATATGTATAAACATGATTTTGACTTCATTTAATTGAAAATTTTTCAAATTTTCACAAAATTTGGCAAATAAACCAAGTGTAAACCCGAGAGAATTTATAACCTTTCCCCACACTTGAGATCATGCAATGCCCTCATTTGCATGAAATCAGACTATAATTATAAATTCATGAGGGTGATTAGTGTAGAAAAGTGATTAAAAATACCCAGTTTGTAAGCATATTATTTTACATCACATTTGATATTTTGCGCCTTGTCATCAAAATTAGTAGCTTTTTGTTGAACTTAATGACAGTCTTTGAAAGTGCGCTGTTTTACCCTGTTGTGTACATAACATAAAATACAAACATATATACATATATATTTTTGAAGTTTGGTTTATAACCCCACTTTTCAAAAATTTATAAAGTATAATATTTTTGGCATACTTTAAATCAATAAAATTAAAAATAATGATAACAAAATTTGTCGCCCCGCCCTCGGGTAAAGTAATTTCGGTTCAACTACCTAATCTTCAACTCACGACGAATTTTAGAAATCATTTTTTTACTTAATGAAATAAAGTAAATTTTGTTTTTAAATTCACACAAAACTTAAATTTAAAAAGCATATTAATTTCATTTAAAACCTACAAAATAAAAAAAAATCAGAATGGGGGGAGAAAACTAGTTCTTTAGTGTCTGCTAGCGGAAAAGACCAATCGAATTCCATTCTCGGAACTACACGAGAACAGAACAAATAACTTTAGACCGCATTATCTTTTTAGAACATTCGAATCTCCCCACACTTAGGTAGCTGTGGTGTTGAAATTGTGATTAACTTCATCGTCAATTTCTCTTGGTCCATAATCAACTTGCATATCCGTGACTTTTTCTTTAAGCCATTGGTCGGATTCCTGTGTAATATCCACAATTTCAACTAGTTTCTCCTTTTCTTTAGGTGATAGATTGGATACTAACCGGTTACATAACTTAAAGTTCCCCTTGGTTTTAGCATCGCGAATCCGTTTAATAAGTTTCTTCATTGAACTATTAATTACGGGATCATTTAATTTCGTATCAACAACGGGGTTCTTTGTTATCATGTCATCATTAGGTGTTACTTCATTTTCCCCACACTTAGGCGTTTCATTATTGCTAAGTATTACCGTTGGAGTTGGTAAAACAACATGGTTCTTACCAATCGTTTTTGCTGGTTCAACGGTTTTGGTTGGTGGAGATTTAGTCTTTCGAATCATAGAGGTGATCGATTTGTCACCACTACTAAGTGTCATTCTTCCATTTCCTACATCAAATAACGCCCCGGTGGACGCAAAGAATGGTCGACCTAAAATTAGAGGAATGTTTGGGTCCTCTTCTATGTCAATGACAATGAATTCGACTAGAAAGGTTAAATTGCCTACTTGAACGGGTAGGTTGTCAGCAATTCCAACTGGGTGCTTAATGGTTTGATCAAAGAGTCGAACACTCATATCCGTTGGACTTAACTTACCTACACCTAATCTCTTATATAAGGAAAGAGGCATAACACTTACACTTGCACCTAAATCTGCTAGTGCATCATACATGACACAATCACTAAGTAGACAAGGAACAATAAATTCACCCGGATCACCTACCCTAGGTGGAGGTTTTGGTGGAACTGTCTTCACCGGGTTTATATTTACGGCTTTTGTTTCTTGCACTTTCTTATTCTTTTTCTTCTTCTTCTTTCCAGAGGTATCACAATCTTTATTACCTATCACTTGCTCATACTCAACTCCTTTTCTTGGAAACGGGATGGGTGGTTTGTATGGTGCCACCACTGGCTTTACATACTCGGGTGGTGGTGGTGTAACTTCTTCATTGTTACTCTCATCTAAAACCTTCCCATCTTCTGGTGCTGGTTTTTCAGAATTCGTTGAAACCATATTAACATTCTCATTCCGAGGATTTACTTCAGTATTACTCGGTAGCTTTCCTTGTTCCCTCTCACTCATCATGCTAGCAAGAGTACCTACGTGTTTTTCTAGATTCAAAATGGAAGCTTGTTGAGTTCTTAATGACTGATCAAACCTCTCGTTCGTTTGGGTTTGAGATGTAATGAATTGTGTTTGAGATTCAATCAGCTTTGCCATCATTTCTTCTAGATTTGGCTTTTTCTCTTCGGGTTGTTGTGGTGGTTTATACAAGCTAGGTCTTTGTTGATTGAAAGTGTTGTTTTGAGTTGGTTGGTTATTCGGACCTTGTTGGTTATACCAGTTATTTTCGGGTCCTTTTGGATTGTAAAGAATGTTTTGATTTCGATTTAAGTTTAGCCTTGGCGGTTGATAATTATTTTGATAATTATTTCCCGGCCTTTGGTTCATATAGGAAACATTCTCTCGTTGTTCCATCGTTGGTTCAATGTGACAATCTTTCAATAAGTGTGGTCCACCGCATTGCTCACAACTGATTCGTATTGCGTGAATATCTTTATTCATCTTTTCCATTCGTCTTTCGAAAGCATCTATTTTTGCGGAAACGGAATCAAAGTCAGGGCTAGAATCGGCTCTAGCCGCTTTAGATGATCGAAAGATATCTTTTTCTTGGTGCCACTCATGCGAGTGGGAGGCTGTGTTATCAATAATTTTGTAAGCTTCAGTTGCGGTTTTCTTCATAATGGATCCACCAGCGGTTATGTCGATGTCTTTTCGTGTGGCGATGTCTACGCCTTTATAGAAGATTTGTACTATTTGAAAAGTATCTAATCCGTGTTGAGGACATCCTCTCAACATCCTTCCGAATCTTGTCCACGCCTCATATAATGTTTCATTTGGATTTTGCGCGAACGTAACAATTTCTCCTTGAAGTCTCACGGCTTTAGATGCCGGAAAGAATCTTTTAAGAAATTTCTCAACTAAAACATCCCATGTGTCAATCGCCCCTTCAGGTAACGATTCTAACCAATCTTTGGCTTCTCCCTTTAAAGTCCAGGGAAACAACATGAGATAGATCTGCTCATCTTCCACTTCTCGGATTTTGAATAGTGTACAAATTCTTTTAAACGTACGAAGGTGTTCGTTAGGATCTTCATTCGGTGCACCACTGAATTGGCATTGGTTAGTTACCATGTGTAGAATTTGTCCTTTGATTTCATAATCTGGCGCATTAACTTCTGGCTTAATAATGGCGTGACCTTGGCCCGTGCGCGTAGCTCTCATTCGGTCTTCCATACTTAGAGGTTCTAGATTTTCCATGATTGGAAGTGTTGTATCTGAATCACTAGAGGTTTCTGATTTAATGGTTTCTTCCTCAACAATCTCTGTTTGAATGATTAGTGGTTTCGGAGGAATAATTAATGGATCAGGGTCTCGGAATTGTCCCTGAGTATTCTCCGGATTCTCAATTGTGATATTGGTTTCAAAAACTGGATTATCGGAAATTTGAGTTTGAGTACTTGGTCGACTGGATGACGAGTCTAAAGAAAAATCAACGGCAGCTATATTTGTTAAACGATGTCTTGATCGAGTTACAGGTGGTGAACGTATGACCGGCGGCGAACGTCTTGCTCGGTGCATTCACTGAATATCCTATTAGTTTTTAAAAAGGAAAGAAAAATTATAATAAGTTATCCAACCAATAGACTTTTCTGATTTTGCCCACGTTTCGAATAGCCAAAAGATGCAGCAGAGGGGCAGGATTCGTTTGGTCTCAATATAATTGAGGACTGTTTGGCTCCAATAACCCGGTCCACGTACAAATCCAACTATTACTACGAACCAGAAAATTTTGATGTCTATCAATTTAACCACTTAAAATAAATTTTCGTAATTTTAAGAAATTTAGAGAAGAAGTAGAAAAAAATTCTAAGTCCTAAAAACTAGAATGGCAAGAAATAAGAAAGAAATAGATTGCGCGTCGAAAAATGTCGAAAAATAAAAGGTCGAAAAATAGGCGTCGAAAAATAAAAATAAGAAAGTAGTGCGAAATACGGCGTCGTAAAATTCTAAAGCACCTAAAGCTTAGTCTAAGGAATAAGCACTTAAGGGATTTTACGGCAAAGCCTAAAAATTCTAGAAGTAAAAATAACTATGGCAAAACTAAACTTAATACTAAAAGTTGCGACTATAGTCTAAAAATCTAAAGGTAATAAAACTAAAAAAAAAACATTTTTTTTTTTTTTATAGACAAAATTTTAAAAATATATATATTTTTTTTTTTATAATTTTTTTTTTTTTTTTTTTTTTTACGTTTTTGTTTTTTTTTTTTTTTTTTTTTTTTTTTTTTTTTCGTTTTTTTTTTTTAAAATTTTTTTTAAAAAAACGATTTTTTTTTTTTACAAATTTTTTTTTTAAAAAACGATTTTTTTTTTCTTTTAAAAAAAACGATTTTTTTTTTTTTTTTTTTTTTTTTACACAAATTTTTTTTTTTTTTTTTTTTTTAAAAAACGATTTTTTTTTTTTTTTTTTTTTTTTAAAACGCTTTTTTTTTAAATTAATAATTTTTTTATAATTATAATTTTTTTTTTAAACTTTTTTTTTTTTAATTCATTTACTATTCATGAATAGTAAATGAAAATAAATTAATTAATTTACTATTCACATGAAAGCGACATGATAGCAATTATTAATTATAAGTTACATAATATACCCCTGAAGTATTTAATAAATACGACTTTTTTTTAAAATTTACGTAAATTTTGATTCTTAAATATTTTTATATTATTATATTCTATTTCAATATTATTATATTATTATATTCTATTTCAATATTATTATATTTTATTTCAATATTATTATAATTAAAAATATAGCGTTTTAGCGCTCCCCGGCAGCGGCGCCAAAAACTTGATGTGGTAGCGTGAGGGTACGAAATAGTATTATTTTTACTAGGAAATACTACAAAATATGACACAAGTTTTATTAATTTACGGATGGGATATACCTAAACCTTGCTACAACACTATAGGCAGTGTACCTAATCGTAAAGTAGTGTAGTTTTTAGTAAGTCCGGTTCGTTCCACAGGGAGCTGGTGAAACTTACTATATTTTTAACTATATTTATACAAAATATATATAATTATATAAGTAGTAATATTATTATAAAAGGGGGGTTTTACCGTTTTAATGACCGGTTTGTCGATTCTATATTTTAAGCGTAAAGATAAATGACGGTAATTAAAGTGCGTAAAATAATGACAGTAAATAAAATGACAGTAAATAAAATTGCGAGTAATAAAATGACAGTAAATAAAGATACGATGAGAAATATAATAAAAGAATTATGCTTATTTAAACTTCCGTAATCATGATGTTTGACGTGTTGATTTTTGTTTTATGCCCATGGGTTCATTGTCCTTTGTCCTGGTTTATTTGATACGTCTATCTGGTTTTTGTCCATAATAGTCCATCGGTCATAAATATAAAGTGCGAGTATCCTCGTCAAATTACCCTTATACCCGAAGTCAAATATTCCAACTAATTAAGGATTTAAACTGTGACGCAGTTATCACTTCTGTCAATAATTACACCAGTTATCACTGTATGTAATCCACCCCTGTTTTAATTAGTTTATGAATATTAATTCATCCACTTGATCAGAATGAATAATCAATTACCCAACCCAATTGATTAATTAAATGATTATAACAGATTCCATATGAACGTCACTAAATAGGACAACCATAATCATTATTAATTATTAGGATAATTAATTTGAAGATAGGTTCGACAGACTCCAATGAGTTGTCACTCAATTAGACAATACCCCCCATCTATTAATAGTCAATAATCCAATTTCCACAAGTGTCGGTCTTTTGCCCAAACCTTAATTATGGTCCAAAGTTCAATAACCCAATTTTAGTAATTAGCCCAACATCATGAGTACTTCATTTTAAATAAGCATAATAACGACTTAGCTACGAGACATTAATGTAAAAAGGTTGAACATAACTTACAATGATTAAAAATAGCGTAGCGTTACACGGACAGAATTTCGACTTACACACTCAAACGATCTCTATCATAAATCTTATTATTATCATAATTTAAAATTAAAATTAAGATTATTGTTATATCTGATTACATTAACATTATGATAGAGAATTATAAATATAGATATTGATATTTGATAGATAGAAAAATAAGAAAAAGATAGAAGAAGAAAAAAAAGATCGGAGAAAAAAGTTCTTCCCCCCATCGTTACAATCGTTCGTTCCTTTTATAGGCTAAATTGTAAATTGAATTTTCATTGACGACCCCTGAACTATGCTCAATTAACAACTTTTTATTATTTAATATTATTCTTATTATGAATTATTTAAATATTATATTTTATTCTTGTGCATAGTTGACTTGTAATTTTTACACCGTTGCGTCGAGCGTTGAGAGTTGGTTCATGTCCTGGTTTCGGATTTTCGAACGTCCTTTCGTACAATTTTATATCTTGTACTTTGCGTTTTGTAACTTGTACTCTTGTCATTTTTAGACGTTCTTCATCAATAAATTGAACCTTTTGAATTGTATCTTGTACATTTGAGCTTTTTGGACGTTTTGGTCTTTCAAATCTTCGTTTTTGTCTTTAAATCTTCATTTTCGAGCGATTTGCGTCTTTCGTCTTCGCACTTATTTATTTAACTATTACAACTAAAAATAAGGAAATTACATTTAAAAACATTACATATTGGAACGATATTGCTACTAAATATATGTTCATTTGGAACACTATCATTGGTCAAATAGATCATCAATACGTGGCAACGGATAACGGTTCTTGATAGTAAGCTTGTTAAGTTCGCGGTAATCAATGCACATCCTTAATGTACCATCCTTCTTTTTAACAAACAGAATAGGAGCTCCCCAAGGGGACGAGCTTGGACGAATGAAACCTTTATCCAATAGTTCTTGGAGTTGGTTGGATAATTCCTTCATTTCGGAAGGTGCTAAACGGTATGGTGCTTTAGCAACAGGAGCAGCACCAGGAGTTAAATCAATTTGGAATTCAACTTGTCGAGGAGGTGGAATACCCGGAAGATCTTCGGGAAACACATCGGGAAAGTCTTTAACTACTGGTACATCTTCAATTCGCTTCTCTTTCGATTCAATCAGATTAACGTGGGCTAGAATAGCTGGATAACCTTTCATAAGGTATTTGCGGGTTTTAATACAGGAGATAATATTGAGATTGGAACCACTCTTTTCACCTTGGATAATAAGAGTCTCTCCATTTCCTAATGGAACATGAACGGTTTTATCGTAACACATGATCGTAGCTCTTAATGGACGTAACCAATCCATTCCAACTACGACATCGAAACTTCCTAGCTCGACCGGCAAAAGGTCTATCTTAAATTCTTTGCTGGCTAAGATTAGGTTGCAGTTTTTATAAATTTTATCAACTTTCATGATCTTTCCATTGGCTACTTCTACTAATCGTTTAGTTTCTAAGGGTTGAGGCTTTTCAGTAAATAGGGTACAAAATTCATTAGATACGTAACTTCGGTCGGCACCAGTATCGAATAAAATAGTTGCGTAGCAATTATTGACGAGATACGTACCCGTGATGACCTCATCTTCATCTCGGGCTTCAGCAGCAGTAATAACAAATGCACGACCCTTTGCAGCTGTAGTATTGGCTCCAGTAGCAGGATTATCTCTCTTCTTAGGGCAATTTAGACTAATGTGTCCCTTTTCCCCACAAGTATAACAAGTAGGAGGAGCTTTGGCAGGAACAATAGATTTATTCTTTGGAGGAGTCCTACACGTCTTAGCTACGTGTCCCACTTTCTTACACAACGAACAAGTGGCAGTGCACTGCCCCGGGTGATGCCTTTCACAACGAACACAAAAAGGATAAGTGCCCTTATAATTCGTCCTTGTACTATCCATAAGCTTTTTACTAACATTCTGAGTTGAACCTTGAGACGGCTCAAACTTCCTCTTACCATCATTACCCTTGGTTTCAACTTGCTTATTGGCCGACGCCCTTCTTCTCTTGGCCAACATGAGATTTTATGCTATGAGAATCACAGCATCCAAAGTAACCTTCTCAGCAGCAATAACATTCCCTTGAACATCCTCGGGAAGACCTTCAATATACCGCTCAATTCTTCTAGCTTCAGTAGGAAACATTTTAGGACATAGAGTAGAAAGCTCCAGATAACGATTGGTATAATTCTCAATGTCAGTACCCTTGACCCTGAGTTCCCAGAACTCAGCTTCAAGCTTCTGAACTTGACTCCTTGGGCAGAATTTGTTGACCATCATACTTTTGAGTTCGTCCCATGGAATTGCATTAGCATTATCAATTCCTACGGACTTGGCATAAGCAGTCCACCAAGTTAAAGCATTACCACCCAACGAGCTAGTGGCATACTTTACTCGATCATCATCACCACAGTTGCAAATACGGAAAATAGATTCCATCTTTTCGAACCAACGAACTAGTTCGACAGCTTCTTCGTTTCCCTTAAAAGCGGGAGGGTGACAGTTTGTAAAGTCCTTGTAGGAACAAGGTTTTGGTTGAGTATTAGCATGATTAGCTTGGGCGTTGCCTTGGGCAGCAGCGAGTAACTGTTGGAATTGCTCAGTAGTTAACACAACGTTGTTAACGGTAGGTGCAGCTGAACGAACCATGATGTCACTACATAAAAGTGAACATATGTTTGATAAGTTTAACAAGTTATAAGTTTGAGTAATCACAAGTATGAATAAACTAAAGTATTGATATCGCATGATATTAATAAAACACTTTATATTATTAGAACGAGGCATTAAATAAGCCTTTATTACACGATTCGGAAATAGAAATTGTTTAAGGCACAGCCTTTACATAGATGGAAAATAGGAAAAATAACTAGGAAATATTAAGATTGAAGTAGTCTTCATATTTCGTCTCCAACCTTCTTCATAAACTCCTCAACTTTCTCATTTTTCGTCTTTTGTTTCTCATAGAGATACTCGAAGTTGTCATAAAGGTTGGTAACACGACTGTTTACGGCATTAGTGTTGTACTCTCTTATGGCAAGTTGTTCGTCGACTCGACCTTTCTCCATTTTCTTTCGGACATCAACATCCTCCTTGAGGTAAGCAAGTGATTGCTTTCCCCAGCGAGTGTTGCGTTCTTCCTCGCACTTTAGCATCAGCAACTCCTTTCTTAGCTCGACGTTTTCTTTCATAAGTTTCTTCATTCGACGATCCACTCTTTCCACGTGGCGAAGTAGACCTCCAATGTTTCTCTCGGTATCGTTTCGTAATCTCATGATTTCATACTTAGGACCATCATAAAAAGGAGATCGGGCTCTCTTCCTTGATGGACCAACTTCTTCATGCCGTTTTCCCTTATCTTGGGTTCTCGGAGTTGGGTAGTATTGAGGAGACCCATGTGAATCTAAAATAGTATTCGGGCTATAATTCAGCGGTGGTGAAGCAGGACTATAAAGAGGACTTCGAACTGGTCTCGAAGTTGAAGAGTGTCCAACACCTACTTCGGTGGTAGGGTTGTGAGTTGCTTTGTTGGGCTTGTTAACGCTTGAGCTTGACATCCTATCATTAGGAAAGAGACCTTGATTAGAATCTTTGAGTCAAGTTTATTAAAGCATAATTGTTAAGATTATACGACAATCCTAAGTGCTTTAAGTCTAAGGCAGGAAAGGTTATAGTTTCCTAGATTGCTAAGGCACCCTAGCTAACAAGTAAGGCACACATAAAAATGCAATCCTGGTTCTCTATAACAGCCTGGTTTGCTCTGATACCAATCTGTCACACCCCCAGTTAGGGCCTGGGTGAAATGTGACTTAATATCAAATCAACCAACATATTATAATATACGAGAACAATACTAAATGATAAAACAAACTTTATTGAGCACGCAGCGGAAAATGAAACGTAGTTACAATGATAGGAATAACAATAATGGAAATGTTCACATGCAGAAGTAATAAATGCGATATCTCTTGATCCTATGTCCAAGTAGCATCACATAAGCAGTAAGTATAAGAGCTTGAATCAAACAGCACCTGAGACAAAACATGCTAAAGTGTCAACCAAAAGGTTGAGTGAAGTTCATAGGTTTAACAAATAAGTTTTACCGTTTGTTTTAGACCACAAGATTTAATTTGTAAGGTTGATCTCCCGCAGGATCAAAAAGTTATGCCAGTGCGTGATATTTAGACTAAACGTTCAAGTTTGCCCCATGACAAGTTAGTTCTACTTGTCGGTTTAATTTCATTATCAAGCAATACAAAGATAACATCAAATGTATCGGGGACGTTACTCCCGATAGGCCTACCCCCAATAACTAAGCATGCCGCAGCACCTAAAAATATCACTGTAGGGACTTAGTCGGACATAGCCGGGTATAGCATAGTTTTAGTTGGTACTTGTGTCTAAATTGTAAATAGTAAAAGCAGCATGTGTCTCACCCCAATAAGTATAAAAAGTAAATTGAGCTCAAGTAAAGTGGGGCTATAAAAATCACCTTAGTAATTTGATGAAGTAAGGTAGTCCTTAAAGAGAATGTATGGATGATCGAAGCACAAGATAAGTCAACCTAAGAATAAGTTGAGAATAGTTTAGATGTTTTGCCCGTATGAAGATAAGTTTAAGTATTTTCGTGTGTAGTAAGTTTAAAGATTGTTTATCGTTTTGGAAAGGCTTTTGCATATTAGACAAGCTTCCAATCTACCCACTTTCAATTTAAAATGGACTTTTCAGGTCATTAGGTTTCTGAGCACTAGGATCCGTTAAATTGGTCAATCCAGACCCTCCACCTAAGACTTTCGAGCTTCCATCCACATCGAGAAAGTTTAAGATCTATACAAGTCTAATATACCGATCCAATATGTTTTTAGGTGTGTATAGGAATACAACACTTTAGTTATTTTACTTATAAGTGTTTCAATATATATAAATATTATATATATGTAAGGATACATATATATATTTATTTTAAATTTTGTTTTAGATCAATAATAGCATCAATTAATTATCTAATAATATTAACAAGTGTAATATTGATTTAATATTAGTAGGTAATATGTATAAAACATAATAAAATTTTTATACACATTAATATTAAGTTTTGTGTATTAAATAACACTTTTTATTATTGTTTTAATAGCTAAAATGTAAATAAATAGGTAAACAAATTAAACATCACATTTTATATTTTTCTTATGTTCTACTGATCAAAATAAGCTTAAGAAAAATTTATAGATTTTTGTTATGGTGTTTAAGTATTTATTTTCCATTTTCCTTTCGGTTTGTAATAATACAAAGTTTATAAAGAATTAATTATTAAATGAACCAAATTAATTCAACCAATATTTTTTCTATGCTTATAATGTTACAAAAAAGTCAGAAAAATTATTTATACATTTATATAAATAGTTTAACTATTTAATCATACTATTGTGTAGTTTTTAGTTTTAATAAAAAAAATTAAATAGAAATACATAACCATTAATTCTACAAATATTTTTATAACTTTATTAATAGTTATTAAGTAGTTTTTAATAGTTATCATGGTTAAAAACCTGCTGTAACATGTAATTTCATTTTATTATAAAAAACAGTTTAATCGGGTACTGTAGCGTTTTCAGAAGAAAATTCAAATTAAATATTAAACATGCGAATTTAATTATAAAAAAAATTTATAATTACCCTTACATATGATATAGCAAGCGACTAAAATAAAATTTTACAAAAAAATTCGTTTACTATTTAATAAAAATCATTTATGTATTTCGGTTTATAAAAAAAATCAGTTTTTGATTTTTAATAAATACTATTCTGACTTTATAATTCATGAAACTAATTTTTATAGACATTAGGATACTTAACACTAATTATCATGTATTTACATTTTTTATTAAAATTAATTTCGTATTTAATTAGTTTTTAACATAAAAACTAGCATAAAACTATATAAAAACTTAATAAAAACTATATAAATTAATTAGGGGACTTACAAAAAAATAGTTGCCGAGACTTGGGAGAGTTTCTTTCAAGTTGAGAGTGTGTTTTGAGGTGTGAGTTGAAATGAAACAAATGGGTGCTATTTATAGTGAAAATAAAGTTGATAAAATGAGTTTTATAATTTTTTTTTTTAGTCAACAATAGGTGGTACTAGTTTATACCTTATTTTTAGTCAACATAAGGATGTAATGGTTTAAGATTCTTTAGTCTCATTATTATTACTATTATTATTTTTACATTTACTACATTGATAAGTATTATTTTCTTTTTACTAATTCATGACTTGTATATATTTAGTTCCCAATTGTTTTATTATTTATATAAATGTCACTTTTTATTTATTACTTACAGGTTATTAGTTATAATATTACATAAATGCATAAATTTTAATTAGTAGCGAGTGTCGACTAACAGTTTATTATTTTCATCTTTTATTAACTTGTCAATTATTGCACAAAGTTAATTAATATGTTTTCTAACTCTTAACACTTAACAATTGTTGATTAAAGTTTGATCATTAAGTTTTAATTATATTGTTTGGGCATTTAATATTGAAAAAATATAGAATGGAAAAATGAGGGTCGTTATACAAACTGATCTCGCCTTAAATAGTTGTGCCGCAGAATTCTGACCGACTTTAGACAAGATTTCATCAATCATGTCTCCGGGTAGGTCTCTTAAAATATTGGTTTGTCTATCCATTTTGTGTTTTTATACTGTAAAATAGACAAGAGTTAGATTCATAAAAAAATACTTATTAATACAAGCAATTTTTACATATATCATAAAGCATAAGCACACTATATTACATATATTACACCACACGAATATAACTATCTTATTCTGACTCGCTTTTTTCTTCTTCTTCGGTTTTGGTTCGTTTTGCCAAGTTTTTAGGGATATATGATGTTCCCCTAATACGAGCCGTCGTTATCCACATTGGTTTAGAAAAACCTGGTGGTTTAGAGGTTCCCGGGTCATTGTTACAACTTAAGGACTTCGGGGGTTGACGATACATATAAAGTTCATCGGGGTTGGAATTAGATTTCTCTATTTTTATGCCCTTTCCCTTATTATTTTCTTTTGCCTTTTTAAATTCAGTTGGGGTAATTTCTATAACATCATCGAAATTCTCGTCGGAATCCGATTCATCGGAGAATTGGTAATCCTCCCAATATTTTGCTTCCTTAGCGGAAACACCATTAACCATAATTAACCTTGATCGGTTGGTTGAGGATTTTCTTTTACTTAACCGTTTTATTATTTCCCCCACCGGTTCTATTTCTTCATCCGGTTCCGATTCTTCTTCCGGTTCCGATTCTTCTTCCGGTTCCGACTCTTCTTCCGGTTCTTCTTCGGGAACTTGTGAATCAGTCCACGAATCATTCCAATTTACATTTGACTCTTCATTATTATTAGGTGAGTCAATGGGACTTGTTCTAGAGGTAGACATCTATCACATAATATCAAACGCGTTAAGAGATTAATATATCACATAATATTCACATGTTAAAAATATATAGTTTCCAACAAAATTTGTTAAGCAATCATTTTTCAAGTAAACACGGTCGAAGTCCAGACTTACTAATGCATCCTAACAAACTCGATAAGACACACTAATGCAAAATTCTGGTTCTCTAAGACCAACGCTCGGATACCAACTGAAATGTCCCGTTCTTATTGATTAAAAACGTTCCATATTAATTGATTTCGTTGCGAGGTTTTGACCTCTATATGAGACGTTTTTCAAAGGCTGCATTCATTTTAAAACAAACCATAACCTTTATTTCATCAATAAAGGTTTAAAAAGCTTTACGTAGATTATCAAATAATGATAATCTAAAATATCCTGTTTACACACGACCATTACATAATGGTTTACAATACAAATATGTTACAACAAAATAAGTTTCTTGAATGTAGTTTTTACACAATATCATACAAGCATGGACTCCAAATCTCGTCCTTATTTAAGTATGCGACAGTGGAAGCTCTTAATAATCACCTGAGAATAAACATGCTTAAAACGTCAACAAAAATGTTGGTGAGTTATAGGTTTAACCTATATATATTAAATCATAATAATAGACCACAAGATTTCATATTCAATACACATCCCATACATAGAGATAAAAATCATTCATATGGTGAACACCTGGTAACCGACATTAACAAGATGCATATATAAGAATATCCCCATCATTCCGGGACACCCTTCGGATATGATATAAATTTTGAAGTACTAAAGCATCCGGTACTTTGGATGGGGTTTGTTAAGTCCAATAGATCTATCTTTAGGATTCGCGTCAATTAGGGTGTCTGTTCCCTAATTCTTAGATTACCAGACTTAATAAAAAGGGGCATATTCGATTTCGATAATTCAACCATAGAATGTAGTTTCACGTACTTGTGTCTATTTTGTAAATCATTTATAAAACCTGCATGTATTCTCATCCCAAAAATATTAGATTTTAAAAGTGGGACTATAACTCACTTTCACAGATTTTTACTTCGTCGGGAAGTAAGACTTGGCCACTGGTTGATTCACGAACCTATAACAATATATACATATATATCAAAGTATGTTCAAAATATATTTACAACACATTTAATATATTTTGATGTTTTAAGTTTATTAAGTCAGCTGTCCTCGTTAGTAACCTACAACTAGTTGTCCACAGTTAAATGTACAGAAATAAATTGATAAATATTATCTTGAATCAATCCACGACCCAGTGTATACATATCTCAGTATTGATCACAACTCAAACTATATATATTTTGGAATCAACCTCAACCCTGTATAGCTAACTCCAACATTCACATATAGAGTGTCTATGGTTGTTCCGAAATATATATAGATGTGTCGACATGATAGGTCGAAACATTGTATACGTGTCTATGGTATCTCAAGATTAAATAATATACAATACAAGTTGATTAAGTTATGGTTGGAATAGATTTGTTACCAATTTTCACGTAGCTAAAATGAGAAAAATTATCCAATCTTGTTTTACTCATAACTTCTTCATTTTAAATCCGTTTTGAGTGAATCAAATTGCTATGGTTTCATATTGAACTCTATTTTATGAATCTAAACAGCAAAAGTATAGGTTTATAGTCGGAAAAATAAGTTACAAGTCGTTTTTGTAAAGGTAGTCATTTCAGTCGAAAGAACGACGTCTAGATGACCATTTTAGAAAACATACTTCCACTTTGAGTTTAACCATAATTTTTGGATATAGTTTCATGTTCATAATAAAAATCATTTTCTCAGAATAACAACTTTTAAATCAAAGTTTATCATAGTTTTTAATTAACTAACCCAAAACAGCCCGCGGTGTTACTACTACGGCGTAAATCCGGTTTTACGGTGTTTTTCGTGTTTCCAGGTTTTAAATCATTAAGTTAGCATATCATATAGATATAGAACATGTGTTTAGTTGATTTTAAAAGTCAAGTTAGAAGGATTAACTTTTGTTTGCGAACAAGTTTAGAATTAACTAAACTATGTTCTAGTGATTACAAGTTTAAACCTTCGAATAAGATAGCTTTATATGTATGAATCGAATGATGTTATGAACATCATTACTACCTTAAGTTCCTTGGATAAACCTACTAGAAAATAGAAAAATGGATCTAGCTTCAACGGATCCTTGGATGGCTCGAAGTTCTTGAAGCAGAATCATGACACAAAAACAAGTTCAAGTAAGATCATCACTGGAAATAAGATTGTTATAGTTATAGAAATTGAACCAAAGTTTGAATATGATTATTACCTTGTATTAGAATGATAACCTACTGTAAGAAACAAAGATTTTTTGAGGTTGGATGATCACCTTACAAGATTGGAAGTGAGCTAGCAAACTTGAAAGTATTCTTGATTTTATGTAACTAGAACTTGTAGAATTTATGAAGAACACTTAGAACTTGAAGGTAGAACTTGAGAGAGATCAATTAGATGAAGAAAATTGAAGAATGAAAGTGTTTGTAGGTGTTTTTGGTCGTTGGTGTATGGATTAGATATAAAGGATATGTAATTTTGTTTTCATGTAAATAAGTCATGAATGATTACTCATATTTTTGTAATTTTATGAGATATTTCATGCTAGTTGCCAAATGATGGTTCCCACATGTGTTAGGTGACTCACATGGGCTGCTAAGAGCTGATCATTGGAGTGTATATACCAATAGTACATACATCTAAAAGCTGTGTATTGTACGAGTACGAATACGGGTGCATACGAGTAGAATTGTTGATGAAACTGAACGAGGATGTAATTGTAAGCATTTTTGTTAAGTAGAAGTATTTTGATAAGTGTATTGAAGTCTTTCAAAAGTGTATAAATACATATTAAAACACTACATGTATATACATTTTAACTGAGTCGTTAAGTCATCGTTAGTCGTTACATGTAAGTGTTGTTTTGAAACCTTTAGGTTAATGATCTTGTTAAATGTTGTTAACCCAATGTTTATAATATCAAATGAGATTTTAAATTATTATATTATCATGATATTATCATATATGAATATCTCTTAATATGATATATATACATTAAATGTCTTTACAACGATAATCGTTACATATATGTCTCGTTTAAAAATCATTAAGTTAGTAGTCTTGTTTTTACATATGTAGTTCATTGTTAATATACTTAATGATATGTTTACTTATCATAGTATCATGTTAACTATATATATATCCATATATATGTCATCATTTAGTTTTTACAAGTTTTAACGTTCGTGAATCACCGGTCAACTTGGGTGGTCAATTGTCTATATGAAACATATTTCAATTAATCAAGTCTTAACAAGTTTGATTGCTTAACATGTTAGAAACATTTAATCATGTAAATATCAATCTCAATTAATATATATAAACATGGAAAAGTTCGGGTCACTACAACGGTAGCGCGTAAGCAGCATCTTGTCCCACTTGCTCTAGATAGGTATTCCACCATGTTAACGCAATACCTGTGAAGGTATGCGTAGCGTACTTCACTTTGTCTCCTTCATCACACTTACTTATGGCAAACACCGATTCAACTTTCTCGATCCACCGTTTCAATCCGATTGGTCCTTCGGTCCCATCAAATTCTGAAGGTTTGCAGGCAGTGAATTCCTTGTAAGAGCATCCTACACGATTTCTTGCGCCGTTAGCTGTATTGCTAGATTCAGAGTTATTGTTGGTATGTAGCGCGGCCTGTACTGCGGCTATGTTTGAAGCAAGAAAGGCACGAAATTCCTCTTCGCTCATATTCAAGGTGTGTCGAGTATTCGGTGCCATTTCCTTCAAAATAGTCAAATGAAACAAGTTAATCATGCAGAATATTAAGAGTAGTCGATAGTATCTCGTAGCGTAATATGAACTCATTTATAAAAGCTTTTTCTTCATATTAGCATTTTATAAGTTTAAATTCGAGTACTACCTACCCGTTAAGTTCATACTTAGTAGCTAATATACAATTCAACTACTACAATTCCATATGAAAAACAGATTATAATAATATATCACATACAAATATTCTTCAAACTTACAACTTCGCTATATTACATATAACATGAAATATAGTACACTATGATACAGGACAGTTTTGAAGATAAATCTAGTTAATACGCAAGTTGTTCAGCAAATGAAATAAAGACACGTAATTCATAAGTCCAGAAACAAGTCATGCATTCTGGTTTTACTAAGACGACTTCCCATCCTTGGTCTTGTGGAAAATAACCGTTATGACCATTGGCTAGGCAGCATGTTGTAATGTCGTCAAAAGGACGAGGGTGTCGTAATATCCAACAGCCTCGTAATAATCTAAAAACATTGTTTCTCACCCCAACTACTGAATCCGTCACTTGTGGGAAAGTTTTATTTAAAAGCTGCAATCCGATGTTCTTTTTCTCACTTTGGTAAGAAGCGAACATCACTAACCCGTAAGCATAACATGCTTCTTTATGTTGCATGTTAGAAGCTCTTTCTAATTCACGAAATCCTATGTTGGGATATGTTGAGTCAAAATAGGTTCTTAACCCGTAGCGTAAAATTGCATTTGGGTTCCCCGCATTTAACGCTTTAAAGAAAACACGGTGTAACTTAAAGTCTCCCCAATGTGATATACCCCACCTATCAAAGGAAAGCCTTTTATAAACTAAGGCATTTCTGGAAATTCTTTCAAATGTTTGACAAGTTAATTTCGCCATAACTAAATGTGTTGATGAATTCTGACCGACTCTAGACAAGATTTTCTCAATCATATCCTCTGGTAGGTCTTCTAAAATATTCGGTTGTCTACCCTTAACGTCCATTTTGTTTTTATACTGTAAAATAGACAAGGATTAGATTCGTAATAACAAACAATACAAGCAATTTTTACATAGAACATAAAAGTACAAGCACACTACAATACATTTATTACACAACATGCTCACACCCCTCTAATCTGAATCACTGGTTTCTTCTTCTTCGGACTTGGTTCTTTTTCCTAATTTTCTAGGGATATATGATGTTCCTCTAATACGAGCCGTCGTTTTCCACATTGGTTTAGAAAAACCTGGTGGTTTAGAGGTTCCCGGGTTATTGTCACGATATTGAAAATACGGGTGTTGACGGTACATATAAAGTTCATCGGGGTCGGAATCAGATTTTTCTATTTTGATGCCTTTTCCCTTATTATTTTCTTTTGCCTCATTAAATTAGGTCGGGGTAATTTCTATAACATCATCGGAATCCTCATCAGGATCCGATTCATCGGAAAATTGGTAATTTTCCCAATATTTTGCTTCCTTAGTGGAAACACCATTGACCATTATTAACTTTGGTCCATTGGTTGAGGATTTTCTTTTATTTGACCGGTTTTCTGTGGTTCCTACTATTCCCCCCTCCGGAACCTCTTCTTCTTCTGGTTCCTCTTCTTCTGGTTCCTCTTCTTAAGGTTCTTCGGGAACTTGTGAATCTTGCCAATATATATTCGACTCTTCGTTATTATTAGGTGAGTCAATGGGATTTGTGCTAGAGGTAGACATCTATCACACAATATCAAACATGTTAAGAGATTAATATATCACATAATATTTACATGTTAATAATATATAGTTTCCAACAAAAATGTTAAGCAATCATTTTTAAAGAAAACACGGTCGAAGTCCAGACTCACTAATGCATCCTAACAAACTCGATAAGACACAATAATGCAAATTTTCTAGTTCTCTAAGACCAACGCTCGGATACCAACTGAAATGTCCCGTTCATATTGATTATAAACGTTCCATATTAATTGATTTCGTTGCGAGGTTTTGACCTCTATATGAGACGTTTTTCAAAGACTGCATTCATTTTTAAAACAACCATAACCTTTATTTTATCAATAAAGGTTTTAAAAGCATTACGTAGATTATCAAATAATGATAATCTAAAATATACTGTTTACACATAACCATTACATAATGGTTTACAATAGAAATATATTACATCGACATATATTTCTTGAATGCAGTTTTTACACAATATCATACAAACATGGACTCCAAATCTTGTCCTTATTTTAGTATGCAACAGCGGAAGCTCTTAGTATTCACCTGAGAATAAACATGCTTTAAATGTCAACAAAAATGTTGGTGAGTTATAGGTTTAACCTATATATATCAAATCGCAACAATAGACCACAAGATTTCATATTTCAATACACATCCCATACATAGAGATAAAAATCATTCATATGGTGAATACCTGGTAACCGACATCAACAAGATGCATATATAAGAATATCCCCATCATTCCGGGACACCCTTCAGATATAATATAAATTTCAAATTACTAATGCATCTGGTACTTTGGATGGGGTTTGTTAGGCCCAATAGATCTATCTTTAGGATTCACGTCAATTAGGGTGTCTGTTCCCTAATTCTTAGATTACCAGACTTAATAAAAAGGGGCATATTCGATTTCGATAATTCAACCATAGAATGTAGTTTCACGTACTTGTGTCTATTTTGTAAATCATTTATAAAACATGTATGTATTCTCATCCCAAAAATATTAGATTTTAAAAGTGGGACTATAACTAACTTTCACAGATATTTCCTTCCTCGAAAATAAGACTTGGCCACGGATCGATTCACGAACCTATACAAATATGTACATATATATCAAAGTATGATCAAAATATAATTACAACCATTTTTATTATGTTTTAAAGATTTGAGTGTATTAAGTCAGCTGTCCTCGTTAATAACCTACAACTAGTTGTCCACAGTTAGATGTACAGAAATAAATCGATATATATTATCTTGAATCAATCCACGACCCAATGTATACACATCTCAGGCTAGATCACAACTCAAAGTATATATATTTTTGGAATCAACCTCAACCCTGTATAGCTAACTCCAACATTACTGCATATAGAGTGTCTATGGTTGTTCCAAATAATATATATACATGGGTCGATATGATATGTCAAAACATTTGCATACGTGTCTATGGTATCCCAAGATTACATAATATATTATAATATATGTATAATACAATATAAGTTAGCTAGGATATGATTTGTATAGATTTGTTAAACATTTCCCGTAGCTAAAAAGATCAAAAATATCCAATCTTGTTTACCCATAACTTCTTCATTTTAAATCCGTTTTGAGTGAATTAAATTGTTATGGTTTCATATTGAACTCTAATTTAAGAATCCAAACAGAAAAATTATAGGTTTATAGTCGGAAATTTAAGTTACATGTCAATTACTAAAGAGGTAGTCATTTCCGTTTAAAGAACGACATCTTGATGACCATTTTGAAAAACATACTTTCACTTTGAGTTTAACCAAGATTTTTGGATATAGTTTCATGTTCATATGAAAAATCATTTTCCCAGAAGAACAACTTTTAAATCAAAGTTTATCATAGTTTTTAATTATCCAAACCAAAACAGCCCCCGGTTTCACTACGACGGCGTATATCCGATTTTATGGTGTTCATCGTGTTTCCAGGTTTTAAATCATTAAGTTAGCATATCATATAGATATAGAACATGTGTTTAGTTAATTTTAAAAGTCAAGTTAGAAGGATTAACTTTTGTTTGCAAACAAGTTTAGAATTAACTAAACTATGTTCTAGTGATTACAAGTTTAAACCTTCGAATAAGATAGCTTTATATGTATGAATCGAATGATGTTATGAACATCATTACTACCTCAAGTTTTCTGGATAAAACTACTGGAAATGAGAAAAATAGATCTAGCTTCAAAGGATCCTTGGATGGCTTGAAAGTTCTTGAAGCAGAATCATGACACGAAAACAGTTCAAGTAAGATTTTCACTCGAAATAAGATTGTTATAGTTGTAGAAATTGAATCAAAGTTTGAATATGAATATTACCTTGAATTAGAAAGATAACCTACTATAAATAACAAAGGTTCCTTGATCTTAGATGATTACTTGGAATGGATTAGAAATCTTGGAAGTAGACTTGCAAACTTGGAAGTATTCTTGATTTTTATGAAACTATACTTATGGAATTTATGAAGAACACTTAGAACTTGAAGATGGAACTTGAGAGAGATCAATTAGATGAAGAAAATTGAAGAATGAAAGTGTTTGTAGGTGTTTTTGGTCGTTGGTATATGGATTAGATATAAAGGATATGTAATTTTGTTTTCATGTAAATAAGTCATGAATGATTACTAATATTTTTGTAATTTTATGAGATATTTCATGCTAGTTGCCAAATGATGGTTCTCACATGTGTTAGGTGACTCACATGGGCTGCTAAGAGCTAATAATTGGAGTGTATATACCAATAGTACATACATCTAAAAGTTGCGTATTGTACGAGTATGAATACGGGTGCATACGAGTAGAATTGTTGATGAAACTGAACGAGGATGTAATTGTAAGCATTTTTGTTAAGTAGAAGTACTTTGATATGTGTCTTGAAGTCTTTCAAAAGTGTAAGAATACATATCAAAACACAACATGTATATACATTCTAATGGAGTCGTTAAGTCTTCGTTAGTAGTTACATGTAAGTGTTGTTTTGAAACCTTTAAGTTAACGATCTCAATTAATGTTGTTAACCCAATGTTTATTATATCAAATGAGATGTTAAATTATTATGTTATCATGATATTATGATGTATGAATATCTCTTAATATGATATACACATTAAAATATCGTTACAACGATAATCGTTACATATAAGTCTCGTTTCGTAATTCTTGAGTTAGTAGTCTTGTTTTTACATATGTAGTTCATTGTTAACACACTTAATGATATATTTAAATATCATTTTATCATGTTAAATATTGTGTATCAATATATTAATATGATACATATGTATTTAGTAGACGTTATCATAACGATAATCATTATATATATCATTTCGAGTTTCTTAACTTAGTAATCTCATTTCTTATGTATATCACACATTGTTAATATACTTAGTGAGATACTTACTCATCATACTCTCATGTAAACCATATATATATATGTCTATATATACCACAACATGTAGTTTTTACAAATGTGTAACGCTCGTGAATCGCCGGTCAACTTGGGTGATCAATTGTCTATATGAAACTTATTTCATTTAATCAAGTCTTAAAAAGTTTGATTGCTTAACACGTTGGAACCATTTAGTCATGTAAATATCAATCTCAATTAATATATATAAACATGGAAAAGTTCGGGTCACTACAATACGGACCGATTCGTTTTTCCATGTTCAATCTACCAATCTGGAACCATTCATGCGCTAGCAGATTTAGGAGCAAGTATCAACCTAATCCCCTGCTCTCTCTATCAGAGATTAGAGTTAGGAGACTTGTCACCAACCAAAATGACAATCCAACTTGCCGATCACACAATTCGATATCCTAAGGGTATAGTTGAGAACGTCTTGGTGAAAGTCGACAAATTCTTGTATCCTACGGATTTTGTAGTGATGGATATTAAGGAAGACCTACACACACCAGTGGTGTTAGGTAGACCTTTCATGAATACGGCTAGGACTGTCATTGATGTGTACAATCAAACCTTGATCTTACGATCACATGGGGAGAGCGTTACCTTCAAAATTGACCGACCAACCGACCTTTCTGGACAGGCAGAGATGTTTGCTATTTCCACCAGACGGATCACTTCCGATGACGATTCTTCACCACCAGCCGATGATATCGAGATGGGTGTCGAATAACAGTCTGTAGACGACCCATAAATGGAAGAAGAGGATCTCAGCAAAGAAATAGAGGAAGAGGAGGAATCTGAAGAGGAAGAGGAAATGGAAGACGTAAAAGAAACTGCGACAATACCCGCTCCAAGAATTGAGCGTCATGAAGAAGTAATGAGGCTTGAGATGGCAGATCACAGTTTAATCATTCACTTCAAGAAGAAGACCGATAAGGCTGAGGTTAAGGATATAGAAAGTGATCCTGTAAGTATCAAAGTGGAGAATCAGAATAATGAAGAAACCCGTTCATCAGACGCATCCTCAGAAGAACAATACACCGATGATGACGAGGAAGAGCAACATGAAGACATTCTGAATAACTCGCAATCTCCAACCGAACCAGATCAAGGGGATCCGGACTCTTCTTCAGATCGAATTCCGGTTATATCCACACATGCAGACATGATCACCTTCATCAATGATACCGATGAATTTGAAGACATTCTCGAAGCCATCCAAAAATCAACCATTGATTTTTCGCTACGCTTAACAGAACGAATTATGGCTATCCGAGAAGAACACCACCTCTATCTCCTAAGAGAAGACAATGATGTTGAAATCCTAGAAGAATGCATTCAAGACTTTATCAATTCTCTTCACGATCATATCTATCACGAAGAAAGGCAACGAGAGCACAATTCAGTGGTTCGCACTATTTTTGAGACAAGATTCTGTCGAGATCAGAAGATCATTTACTCTAAGGTTTATAATGCCTTAGCCGGATCTGCACTTCCATTCTCACGAAACTAACGAGCACTACTGACTCTCATCCAGAGGCATATCGATCTTTCCACCGGAAGCCCGACTTATCACTCTGACTTGCAAATGATCGAGGATATTCACAGCTTTTTCGCTCTCTTGGAAAGAGATAATTTTGAAAGCACACCAGGGAGGCTAGTAATTTACGTAACCATTGATCACCACGCCGACCTGATTATCAAAGAGCTACGAGACATTGTTATGGAAGAAGCAAGGAGAAACAATCCGTTTTCTCATCTTGAACCAGACCGAGTCAACATTGCCACCTACGTTACTAAGCAGATAACACGTATCTTCCAATAATCCACGGATCCTAATTTCACATTTAAAGGTAGATGAAGGGAGATATAATCAAAGACGGTGAAATTAATGCTCGGATCAGGGTTGCTCTTCACTTCTTTTCAGCTTCGCCTCTTAGTAAATCTGTGCAGAGCTACTGACTCTTACTGTGGAGATCACCATTCCGAAGACTTCAAAATTCTAAAGATACAGTTTCTGACATTGTTTGAAGACCTCCGAAATGAGCATCCCACCAGAGAAATCATCAACACCAGTACTGCTTCTATGATTGACATTCATGGGTCAACCAGCAGAGCCGTGGATCATATCCTCATCAGACTTCAAGACTTATCAAGAGCCAAAACTGCGCACTACTTATCATTCAGAAGATCTTCAAGAGAAGTACCGGATCTTCTACCACTATTGGTCCGACACTTTCTCAGGATTTTTCCACCAAGACTTACATTCCCTCAAGAAGACCAAAATCACAACCATCAGCGAGGAATGTTTGCTTTTTAAAGCATCACTACGGTAGATCCAACGACCTTAAACAAAAGCGCTTCTCGGGAGGCAACCCGTGCAATAAAGTAGAGTAGAAGAATAAAGAACGACAAATGAGCCGATAAAGACGCAAGGATTGGAAACTAGCCACATCTGCTAGGGGTATTTCTTTCTTTTCGCTACGAGCTCAAGATTCAAACTATGCCACATCCTAGCTTATCACTAAGTGTGGGATAACACCCAATTAAAACAATAGAAAAATACTCCCAAATCATCAACTAAAACTCCTAAGTGTGGGATACACTAGGAACATTGAGGACAATGTTCGTCTAAGTGTGGGAAGTTGGTATAATCTTTTTATGCTGTACTATAATAACCCATTACGAAGATTCCAAGTCCTTAAGCCAAATTTCAAAATTTTTGCAAAAGAAACCCTTTTCAAAAGAGTATTTTTGAAAGCCTAAAACGTTTGTCAATAAAAATAAGGCTTGAGTAAGGAGGGAATCTTGTTAGATTGAAATCTCTAATAGAGCATTGCATGACTAAGGCATTATCGACCTAAATTGATTATGGTGAGGTACCCCAAATAAGACTAGCATTCATCTTTAATGTTTCACTATTTTCCGTTGAGAGTGCCAATGTCTGTGCTCAGAATCAGAACTTGCTTAAGTTCTACATCTCTAAGCAGAAAAATGCGATTCGTTTGTAATCAAAATAGCTAGCCATTTGTCAAACATAAACCTTCCGCACCTCCACTACTTCTACTCCACCACCACATCCACATCACCTTTACTATTTCTCGAAAAATTCCAAAAATGAGATTCTTTCCAAAAACCCGATGTTATAAACCTCTCAAGTATCATGGCAAAGGTCTTGAAAAAGTTTGTCGGTAAAAAGTTTCTCGAGATGAAGTCTCTAAAAAAAAATTTATTTTAGTTCTAAGAAAAGGTGCAGAACTTAATAAGAGAAATGCCGAAGAGAACTCGACCGAAAATGATTATCAAATGAAGAAAAGTTCAAAAGTGCTTCTCAAAAAATACTTCAGCACTCCTATCCATCCAAATAAAAGTTTGTATATAGACCACATTACCCTTTTATCTCACCACAACTTCACTACCACTCCAAAATTCCTTTTCATCACTGACAAATGACATATAAAGCTGAGATTACTACCGTTCTCGCATTAGCAGCAAGGATTTGAGTCTTTATCAAGCCTATGACGATGGGTGCAGCATGACTGGCTATGAGTGTACTCATTTCTTAGATCTACAGGGAACCCTAAACACTTGAGTGAATTGAGTGATCCGTGAAAGCTAGCCTATGTCATGTAACCTCCTCGCATGCTTGCAGAGATAATTTTAATCCTAACATAGATAACTCATCATCTTTTGCTCTTATAATAAAAGCAAACCGCTTAGGCTATTAGAAAAGAAACGCCAAAAAGATTCTTAAAAATGAGAGTTTGTTTGAGGACAAGCAAAGTCTAAGTGTGGGATATTTGATATAGGCTAAAAAGTCACATTTTCACCCCGGTATTAAGGCCCAAAAACCACAAAGATTCGAACTTTATCGGCAAAATACCCACTTCATCGGTTAGAATTGAAGAACAAATAATTACGAAGGCGGTGCAAAAAGAATCAAGAGAATCGGAGCTAAAACGAAGATTCTAGAGCGAAAACGGTGAAAGACAAGAAATCAAGTTACGATCCAGTGAATCAAGGCTTACCAGCATCAAAAACGGCCTGCCATACCGCCTGCCATATGGCTTGCCAGTATGTAAATGGCCTGCCAAATACGGCTCACCAAGCGTCCTACCATACGGGCTGCCAGGAAAACGGCCTGCCAAATACGGGCCACCAAACGGCCTGCCATACGGCCTGCCAGCCGTATTTTGGCAAATTCCTAGTCTATTTAAAGGGGCTTTGGCATTCATTCCAACACACACTTCAATTCACTTCTTTCTCTCTCTTGTATAATATTAGTCATACTCTCAAGGCCTTCGACTCCGTGCGGGAAACCTAGTACCCAGAGAAGAACGCTGAAGATTGTATTAGGAGCGGTCTGGAGTCTTGAAGTTGTCACTTTTGTATTCAGAACTCGTTTAATCTACTGGTACTTCTATCCTTTATCTTATATATTGTTTTATGATATTGTTGCCATGATTAGCGAGTAGTTATCTTTAGTGTTTGCTATGATGTAAGCAGTTATAATGCCAAAATAATATTATGGTCTGTGTATGCTGTTGAAATGCTTTCCGATTATGCTTTAAACTCAATTGATTTTCCAACTAATAGAACGTAGTTATAGGCTCTGTTATTGGGAAGTCGCGAACCCCGATTCAGAGTACACTATCTGTGTCACCCCTTAGTAAGAGAAGTCTATCGGATACAACGTAAGATCGACTGAGACACACCGGTTGTAGTAAGTCTATCAAGCTTTGGATTCCGACTGAGGACTCTTTCGTAGTGAAACATCTGACTAGACCCTTAGTACATTGTGATGACCCGGGAATTTTCAACCAAATTTAAACTTTAATCTTTATATATGTTTCAGATACGATAAGCAAAATCTGTAATGTTGAATCTCAAAAACTTTGAACTGTGTTCATATAATCGTTTACCTTTTGACCTATGCCCGAAGATTCACGAACAGCTGTATGTAATTAAAAATGTTAAATAATAATAACTTAGTAATATTAGAATGAATATATATATATATGATATGAAACTATATGTGTATGATTCTTATCAATAATTACTATTATATTGTAATATATAAAAACGTATGAATATTAAATATTTAATATATAATATCATATAAAAATTTATGATTAAATGTAATTACTAGTTAAACATATAACATTAATATTATTACTTCCATTACTATTAACAATGTCAATATGAATATTAAAATCAGTGTTGGTCATATTAGTATTTTCAATAGATAATATAAGAAAATTGATACATATAAATTGTTATGATATTATTGTTATCATTAATAATATGATTATTATATTATAATGAGTAATAAAAGTTTGATTGAGATTATTATTATTATTATTATTTACTCATTATACTTATTATTAGTATTATTTTATTATTACTATTATATTATTATGATATTTATTAAAAGAATAATCATAATCTATAAATATAACTATATATATCTAAATAAAATAGAGATACAAATAAAGATATAAATACGGATATTTATATATAATTTCAGATATACAAAATGCTGTTATATATATTTATATATAATTATATACTAAATATATATAAATATATATAAAGAGATTATATTCTGTAAGTATACACATTTTGTTTCAAGTAATTGTCAACTGTAGATAATTATCAATTATGTCCCTAAAAATCTGTAAAAAGCGGATTCCATTCAGATATATCCAAAAATCTGTTGTGAGTCCTAATCAATTTTACTTATTTAATTATTTATTATATTTTTTTTTCTTCTTACACTGATTAAATTTGTCTACCAGTGGGATATATAATTTACGAATTATTCGATAAATTAGATTCACACATTCAGTTTTGTTATTATCTTATCAATTTAAAACCCTTACAAGACTCCATCAAATTGAAATTTTCCAAGAAAAACACAAGTAACCCGTCGGTTACTCTGTCTTGGTTCAAACAATCAAAATCACGATTTCGTATTTTTTTTAAAAATCCATTAATACAGTTTTGTTAGGAATTAGTCACTTAAACTAACTGCAAATTTATAGTTTCCAGTTCTTTCTATCGATCTTGAATTTTGGAGTCAAAGTTCTCAAATCAAAAGTCAACATTTTTGTTCTTGCCAAAATTCCAACTCGTTTTGATATCATCTGTTAAATTAATGATTGTGAAAGTTTTTATGAAACATTTGCCAACTATTTTATGTTTTACTCATGGTCTAAAATGTTCTCGGTTGCAAAATCAATAAATTTTATTTAAAGGCCCGTCGCTACAGCAGCCAGACTCTTCAATTTTTTTTTTTTTTTTTTTTTTATTTGAACGATGTACCAATCCCAGGTAGTTGAAGACTTAAGTTAAACCTTTTTATTTGATTGATGATTTGTTAATTAGTGTACTGGTCAACCGGTTTAATCAAAGGAAGAAGAAGAAGTTAGAATGGATAAATCATACGGTTTATAAAAATTAGAATAGTAGCTAAATCAGAAAACGGGCAATAGCCCAACTGGTCAGAGTGTTTGATAGTTTTCACAAGGTCGGGGGTTCGAGCCTCCTATGAGGCAGAATTCTTTTTGGAAACCCTTTTCCTAAGGTAGTCTTTATTTTAAGTTTTGATATTATTATTATTATTATTATTATTATTATTATTATTATTATTATTATTATTATTATTATTATTATTATTATTATTATTATTATTATTATTATTTCAATTATTATTATTGTTAGTATTATTATGTATTAAGAATATTATTGTTATTATTATTGTTATGGTTATTGTTAATACTAGTATTAGTAATTAAAAATTATTATCATGTACATAAAGATTACAAATATAACTATTATTATACTACTATTAATATTATTATTATTATTATGATCATTATTATCATTAAGTATTAAAACTATTATTATTAGTATTAACATTGTTATTATTAACATTATATTATTTAAGTAAAGTATCATTTTATTATGAGAACTATTATTATTATTATTATTAAGTATTTGAATTATTATTAATAAGCACTATGAATGTTAATTATTATTGTTACTACCATGAATATAAGTAGTAATTACCAACTATTATTATCGTTAACATAATCCTAGTTACATTTATAATTATTATTATTATTGTTATTACTAATAATATTATTATCAATATAGGTATTAATATTAAATAATATGATTATTAATATATTCTTTATTAATCTCAAATACTATCACTTTTAAGCAAATAAATATAAACCATTTGAATAAACATACAAATTAAAGATATATAATATTAATATAAAAATAAAAATAATGTAATTAATAAACTTATATATATATATATTCATTCGAATATGATTATATGTATTAATGATTATACAAATGATTTAGGTTCGCGAATCCGAGGCCAACCCTGCATTGTTCAGTTGTTCAGTATAGTCATATGTATTTTTACTACAAAATACATTAGGTGAGTTCATTTGAATCCCTTTTACTCTTTACATTTTTGGGACTGAGAATACATGCAAATGCTTTATTAACTGTTTTACAATATTTATATGCGTGAGTTTCATTAATCCCTTTTTAAATGCTTTCGCAATATATATTTTGGGACTGAGAATACATGCACTGTTTTTATAACTATTTTACGAAATGGACACAAGTATCGAAACTACATTATATGGTTGAATTATCGAAATCGAATATGCCCCTTTTTATTAAGTCTAGTAATCTAAGAATTAGGGAACAGACACCCTAGTTGACGCGAACTCTAAAGATAGATCTATCGGGCCCAACAAGCCCCATCCAAAGTACTGGATGTTTTAGTACTTTGAAATTTATATCATGTCCGAAGGAGGATTCCGGAATGATGGGGATATTCTTATATGCATCTTATGAATGTCGGTTACCAGGTGTTCAATTCATATGAATGATATTTTTGTCTCTATGCATGGGACGTATGTTTATGAGAAATGGAAATATGAAATCTTGTGGTCTATTAAAATTATGAAATGATTATTTATGTTAAACTAATGAACTCACCAACTTTTTGGTTGACACTTGAAAGCATGTTTATTCTCAGGTACGAAAGAAATCTTCCGCTGTGCATTTGATCATTTTAAAGATATTACTTGGAGTCATTCATGACATATTTCAAAAGACGTTGCATTCGAGTCGTTGAGTTTATCAAGATCATTATTAAATCAATTATAGTTGAAAATATTATGAAATGGTATGCATGTCTGTCAACTTCAGATGTAATGAAAGATTGTCTTTTCAAAACGAATGCGATGTTTGTAAAATGTATCATATAGAGGTCAAGTACCTCGCGATGTAGTCAACTATTACTAATCGTCTATAATCAATATGGACTTCGTCCGGATGGATTAGGACGGGTCTCTACAGTTGGTATCAGAGCTGGTATAACGCCGTCCATGTGTGGCGGGTTAGTCGTAAAGGAGGTTCTCACAGTGTTACCTGTGACGAAGCATTGGCTCTTACTCCTTGCGATCCCTTACGAGGGTTGGCAATAGCCGAGAGGCAGGCCTTAAAATCAGTATCTGAGGTACACTCAGTGGTCACCAGGCGGTTAGCTGGGAAGGCACTGGGTGGGACGGTGGTTGTCCTCAACTGAAGTTTCAGTTGGTATCAGAGCGGTGGTCGTAGCGAACCAAATCTTGCATTAGTATGTCTAACTAGTAGTCGTTAGGATGCATTAGTGAATCTGGACTTCGACCTGGTCTGCATGTCAAAAAGTTTTGCTTATCATTTTGTGTCGAAAATTATCTGCTTATCATTCTTATTCTAGACACGTCTTGCTGCATTGATTGCATGAATAGTGTATAGATAAGATTCATATCTTAACGTATCTGTTACTGTAAACCTTACCTGGCGTATCCCGTAAATTCCTCCGTAATCTATGAAACCTTTTGTTCTATATATATGGATATTCTATGTAATTAAGAATACCATCCGTTAACCAGAAAATCATTTCATATCTAAAAATTCTTCATTCAATCGTACGAAATGGAATTCGTCATTAGTTCAAGTCACTCGGATTCTGAAATGGAATCCCACTCAAGCTCCGAAAGTAGTGTGACCGGAATGGATCAACCAATCAGTCATCATCTATTCTGGATGAATTGGGGATGGGTTCGTAGCCTTCTCAATCATTGGAGACAAGAAGAAGGTGATCCTTTCCATCCGCCACATTGCCCTATTGGCGAAGAACCTGAAGCACTTACCGGTGAACCTGTTCGAAACACCATCTTTTCTCTCGTTTCCAGAGTATCTCGCCACGATTATATACTATACCAAATTCTAGATTATATTTACCTGCTAGTCCGAACCAAAAATCACCCCGGTGTAATAGAAGAAGTCAACGAGCTTCGCGCTCGGGTAGTGGCTTTAGAGAATATAGTGCGAAGGTTACAAACACCAGCAGCAGCACCAGCAGCATAACCAGTACCACTACCAATGTCAAGAGTACCATCACCACCACCAACATCAACAACCACATCCCACACATCAACATCTTAATCTATACCTCAAACATCAACGTCATACGCACCATGGATACCAAGGAGTACCAACAACAACAACATCATCACATGTCTCAACCTCGCAATTTATACCCAAGCATAATCATCGTTCTATGAATCGTTTTACGAATCGTTCTACATAAACTATCTTCGTCCTTCATGGTGATTATGTAATCTCTAATATTTTAGAGATTATGTACTCTAGTTCTAGCCGTAAATCTGATGAGTTTAATATCACATTGACTCATTAAATCCATAATTACGTCTGAAGAAAATAAATATATATATATATATATATATATATATATATATCTTTTCATAAAGATTGTAATTAAAAATTCTCTTGTACAAACTGTTAATGGTGAAAATATTTTAACGGGTAGGTAATACCCGAGGACTATTTAAATTTTACATTAATAAGTTACATTGTACGTTTTTCGAATCTGTTTCAACAGTCATATACTATCCTACTTACATCCACCGATATACAAATCCGTTCACCACAGAATAACCATATTCATCCAATTACATATTTGGATTTTGACTTACCAGAATCCAACAAGTGGCATAATGAAGAAAACAATTGACAAAATAAAATTTGATAGAAACTAACAAATTAACTATGGGAAATTTTGTTAAGAATCCACGCTAACTGTTCCTAGCTAATTGTTCCTAGCTAACTAATTAATTCCGTAATAAATTTTAATTATTGCAATTTTATTTATCGCAATTTAATTATCGCAATTTACATTCTCGCAATTTTATTTATCGTCATTTAATTTTTGTTATTTACTTTACGCATTTAATTTATTGTCATTTAATTTATGTTATTTATTTTTCGCACTTTAAATATCGGGACACGTATACAAGGTTTTGACATATCATATCGACGCATCTATATATATTATTTGGAATCACCATAGACACTCTATATGCAGTAATGATCGAGTTCTCTATACAGGGTTGAGGTTGATTCTACAATAATATATATAGTTTGAGTTGTGATCGAGTCTGAGACGTATACGTGTCACGACACGTATTAATTAATTCGAATATTATATATTAAACTATATATATGAATTATTGGACTGTCAACTGTGGACTATCGACTGTAGATTAATAACATTAAACAATTAAAATAAATTAAAATATTGATTATAACATATGAAACTAAACAATTCTTCAAGTTGCCACTTGATTTCATCTTAAACCTTAATTGTACCTTGACGATTCCAATCTGCATTCAAACTTTCATAATTCTTGAAAACACCTCAATCGATAGGATGAATCAACCACACTTCATTTACAGAAGGAAAGATTTGTGCATATAGTTATGCACCTGAAAAACTCTCGACAACTGAGTAAAAGTTTAACACGTAGCCGCGTCAGATCCTTTGGCATTTATTAGCAAAAATAACTTTGCGATCCCTTTTCAAAGTAGCCAAATTTATCACAGCTCCAGCAAGTCAACTTCGACTTTTCATTCGAAGTAGCCTTACTATAATCCTGATATATACAATTACCCTTTTGATACCGGAGAATTCTTTTATATTCCACCATATTACCAGCAGACGTACCAGCAACCTCGTTATTTTTTTGGCTTAAATCTCTCTGATAAATCATTATATTTATTCATTGAAACCCTATCATATACTCATCCGCATCTTGTAACGAGAACTGCCATAACAATTACCAGAAATCAGCAATCAGTACTTTAAAAACTCACAGCATATCTACATCAACATTTATATGTATGACATTTATCTCTTAGAATTATGATCTCTCGTTCTGAAATTCTGAAAAATACTCAGTCACAAATCAATACTCTGAATGTTGAAAAAGCTGAATGAAGCAACAGAAACCATAGACAACCGTAAACGACCTTAATCATCGAAAGTTTGATGATAAAGAATAGTATGTTGAAAAAGCTCAGAAAAGTTGGAACTGGAAAACGGATTGAGCTAACCCCGAAGGAGACCAAGGACAAATACAAGTACCATACCATATATTCAAAGAATCCAGGTAATTCTGGATCTGATGAAACCTTCAACGAATATCTGGCTCCGTACTCATGTTAAAATCTTGCGGAAAAATCTTTCTCCATCAACCATCGAACTTAGAAATTCCAAAATATCATCATCAATATCTTCGATATTTCTGAGGATATTTTCATAAATATTCTCGTTCGAAATTATATACGTCTTCGTGATTCCTGTGTATTATTATATTGGAAACATTCAATAGAATATTTAGTACTGAAAAGCAGATTATGCGAAACTATGAAGAAAGCCGTGGACAAATCACAAAGAATAAGTTTGACCTCAAAGAATCCAAATGATTCAATATCTACTAAAGTCTTTAGTGAATATCTTGCTCCTTACTCTAAACCCTTGCAGACAATAGTTTCTATCATCCTCTGATCTTAGAAATTCCAATATATCATCGTATCTTTCATTATAAATATCCTCCATATTTCTGAAGATATTTTCATAAGTATTCTTATCTGAAATAATTAATCTCTTCATGGTATCAGTGTTACATCATATAGAAACTATTAGTTTCTATATTCTGTAAACTTTCGAGTTTAAAATATGAATGTTATTGAAGTAATGTTAGGAACTGATGCATGAGTTAGTATAATATAATGACACTTGATCAACGTGATTATATTACAGTAAGTCATGCTGAGTTCTAATGGGACATGATGGTTCACAGTAGATCATACCACCATCTTGTGTCATGTTACATAACTCTTTCATTCTAATTAACTTCAGAACATATCAAGAAAGTATATTCTTGATAGCTCTATTCTCAATGATTCTGCTAATTTGACGAATCAAACCGTGCTATTACGTTCTTTCTTGATTATAACATTAAATTCATTCGAAACTCCATACTTACAAATTCCAGACCATTACTCGTTCTACTAGAGATCGAGAGGAGATTAAAAAGACGGAGAGCTTCGAAACATAAAGGAAGATATAAAACTCGACAACAACACTGAAATTACAATAATTAAAAATTAAAACATCACGACAATTAAAAATTTAAAAGATTACAATCAAACTACTCATCGTCGTCAATTTTCATCTGCAAAGTAGTGTTCACCAGTCATTTCACCATCCGTGAGGTACTCTGGAGACATCGGTATTTCTCTTGATGCCTCAACTGCTGCTTCAGCTGATTCATCGAGGTAACGATAACCCAACGTCTCTTCATCTTCAAGAACCGCATACAAAGAAATGTGTTTACCGCGATCTTCAATGGTATCTTTTATAAAGTACCATTGATTATCGGTACATAGAAAACTTGCCCTACAATCCGTATCATAATCGTCTCTATAAAAGAACACAGACGTGAATTCACACGGAACTTTTTCCTTCAGAAAGGATAGCAAATCTTGTAAACCAACATCACGAATATCGATATCTTCAAACGAAATACTGTCGCCCCACTCATATTCCTTCATTTGATTACGGAAATCACCTCCGTAATGAACATCGAATGAAACGATCATTGAGGGAAGTGTTAACATTTTGCAGTTTGGGAGTGTTTGATCTTGATCTTGAGAAAGATGGAAATATAAAAGAAATATATGTTTGAGTGTATAAAATGAAGTATATGGTTGGTGTTTATATAGTGTAAAAATGACCGTTGGGATAGCCGTTGGAATTTTTTTTTATTATTTTACTAACGGTTAAAAATTTGGGCAAGTTTTTGGGCGAAGGTGGACGATGCCCGTTGGGACCTCTCTCGTGATAGTTTCATTCGTGCTCTTCGATTAATCAAATTATTTTATCTGTATTATTCTCAATGATGATAAAACTTAATTTATCAACTCTTATTCGTCATGAAAACATTTTTATTGTTAGCCATGACCACCCCACTCAAATTTCGGGACGAAATTTCTTTAACGGGTAGGTACTGTGATGACCCGGGAATTTCCAACCAAATTTAAACTTTAATCTTTATATATGTTTCAGATACGATAAGCAAAATCTGTAATGTTGAATCTCAAAAACTTTGAACTGTGTTCATATAATCGTTTACCTTTTGACCTATGCCCGAAGATTCACGAACAGCTGTATGTAATTAAAAATGTTAAATAATAATAACTTAGTAATATTAGAATGAATATATATATATATATGATATGAAACTATATGTGTATGATTCTTATCAATAATTACTATTATATTGTAATATATAAAAACGTATGAATATTAAATATTTAATATATAATATCATATAAAAATTTATGATTAAATGTAATTACTAGTTAAACATATAACATTAATATTATTACTTCCATTACTATTAATAATGTCAATATGGATATTAAAATCAGTGTTGGTCATATTAGTATTTTCAATAGATAATATAAGAAAATTGATACATATAAATTTTTATGATATTATTGTTATCATTAATAATATGATTATTATATTATAATGAGTAATAAAAGTTTGATTGAGATTATTATTATTATTTACTCATTATACTTATTATTAGTATTATTTTATTATTACTATTATATTATTATGATATTTATTAAAAGAATAATCATAATCTATAAATATAACTATATATATCTAAATAAAATAGAGATACAAATAAAGATATAAATACAGATATTTATATATAATTTCAGATATACAAAATGCTGTTATATATTTATATATAATTATATACTAAATATATATAAATATATATAAAGAGATTATATTCTGTAAGTATACACATTTTGTTTCAAGTAATTGTCAACTGTAGATAATTATCAATTATGTCCCTAAAAATCTGTAAAAAGCGGATTCCATTCAGATATATCCAAAAATCTGTTGTGAGTCCTAATTGATTTTACTTATTTAATTATTTATTATATTTTTTTTTCTTCTTACACTGATTAAATTTGTCTACCAGTGGGATATATAATTTACAAATTATTCGATAAATTAGATTCACACATTCAGTCTTGTTATTATCTTATCAATTTAAAACCCTTACAAGACTCCATCAAATTGAAATTTTCCAAGAAAAATACAAGTAACCCGTCGGTTACTCTGTCTTGGTTCAAACAATCAAAATCATGATTTCGTATTTTTTTTAAAAATCCATTAATACAGTTTTGTTAGGAATTAGTCACTTAAATTAACTGCAAATTTATAGTTTCCAATTCTTTCTATCGATCTTGAATTTTGGAGTCAAAGTTCTCAAATCAAAAGTCAACATTTTTGTTCTAGCCAAAATTCCAACTCGTTTTGATATCATCTGTTAAATTAATGATTGTGAAAGTTTTTATGAAACATTTGCAAACTATTTTATGTTTTACTCATGGTCTAAAACGTTCTCGGTTGCAAAATCAATAAAATTTTTTTAAAGGCCCGTCGCTACAGCAGCCAGACTCTTCAATTTTTTTATTTTTTTATTTTTTTTTATTTGAACGATGTACCAATCCCAGGTAGTTGAAGACTTAAGTTAAACCTTTTTATTTGATTGATGATTTGTTAATTAGTGTACTGGTCGACCGGTTTAATCAAAGGAAGAAGAAGAAGTTAGAATGGATAAATCATACGGTTTATAATAATTAGAATAGTAGCTAAATCAGAAAACGGGCAATAGCCCAACTGGTCAGAGTGTTTGATAGTTTTTACAAGGTCGGGGGTTCGAGCATCCTATGAGGCAGAATTCTTTTTGGAAGCCCTTTTCCTAAGGTAGTCTTTATTTCAAGTTTTGATATTATTATTATTATTATTATTATTATATTATTATTATTATTATTATTATTATTATTATTATTATTATTATTATTATTATTATTATTATTTCAATTATTATTATTGTTAGTATTATTATATATTAAGAATATTATTGTTATTATTATTGTTATGGTTATAGTTAATACTAGTATTAGTAATTAAAAATTATTATCATGTACATAAAGATTACTAATATAACTATTATTATACTACTATTAATATTATTATTATTATTATTATTATTATTATTATTATGATCATTATTATCATTAAGTATTAAAACTATTATTATTAGTATTAACATTGTTATTATTAACATTATATTATTTAAGTAAAGTATCATTTTATTATTAGAAATATTATTATTATTATTAGTAAGTATTTGAATTATTATTAATAAGCACTATGAATGTTACTTATTATTGTTACTACCATGAATATAAGTAGTAATTACCAACTATTATTATCGTTAACATAATCCTAGTTACATTTATAATTATTATTATTATTATTGTTATTACTAATAATATTATTATCAATATAGGTATTAATATTAAATAATATGATTATTAATATATTCTTTATTAATCTCAAATACTATCACTTTTAAGCAAATAAATATAAACCATTTGAATAAACATACAAATTAAAGATATATAATATTAATATAAAAATATTGTAATTAATAAACTTATATATATATTCATTCGAATACGATTATATGTATTAATGATTATACAAATGATTTAGGTTCGTGAATCCGAGGCCAACCCTGCATTGTTCAGTTGTTCAGTATAGTCATATGTATTTTTACTACAAAATACATTATGTGAGTTCATTTGAATCCCTTTTACTCTTTACATTTTTGGGACTGAGAATACATGCAAATGCTTTATTAACTGTTTTACAATATTTATATGCGTGGGTTTCATTAATCCCTTTTTAAATGCTTTCGCAATATATATTTTGGGACTGAGAATACATGCGCTGTTTTTATAACTGTTTTACGAAATGGACACAAGTATCGAAACTACATTATATGGTTGAATTATCGAAATCGAATATGCCCCTTTTTATTAAGTCTGGTAATCTAAGAATTAGGGAACAGACACCCTAGTTGACGCGAACTCTAAAGATAGATCTATCGGGCCCAACAAGCCCCATCCAAAGTACCGGATGTTTTAGTACTTTGAAATTTATATCATGTCCGAAGGAGGATCCCGGAATGACGGGGATATTCTTATATGCATCTTGTGAATGTCGGTTACCAGGTGTTCAATTCATATGAATGATATTTTTGTCTCTATGCATGGGACGTATGTTTATGAGAAATGGAAATATGAAATCTTGTGGTCTATTAAAATTATGAAATGATTATTTATGTTAAACTAATGAACTCATCAACTTTTTGGTTGACACTTGAAAGCAAGTTTATTCTCAGGTACGAAAGAAATCTTCCGCTGTGCATTTGATCATTTTAAAGATATTACTTGGAGTCATTCATGACATATTTCAAAAGACGTTGCATTCGAGTCGTTGAGTTTATCAAGATCATTATTAAATCAATTATAGTTGAATATATTATGAAATGGTATGCATGTCTGTCAATTTCAGATGTAATGAAAGATTGTCTTTTCAAAACGAATGCGATGTTTGTAAAATGTATCATATAGAGGTCAAGTACCTCGCGATGTAATCAACTGTTGGGAATCGTATATAATCGATATGGACTTTGTCCGGATGGATTAGGATGGGTCCTTTCATACATTGTAGGTCCTAGACCATGCTAGTGTAGTCACCAAGCATATAAACTTCGTAAGTGCACGCTGAAGCACAACGGTTGTTGTAAGCTGTACCTCTGCTAAGTAAGGCCATGGAACCCGGTTAGTGTTGACCAGTACACTGCACCATAACGCTGTCTCAAGCATTGCACCCCGCTAGAGGGATTGTTAGTTAATTAAGGAACTGTTTGTTTAGACACATAAAGGATTGGACCGTTAGGATAACCGAACGTGTTCATGGAAGTCAGCTTGACTTGGCCATGGTGTTCTTTATGGTTGAACTCTTTTTAAGGGCCTAACTATCTCTTATCAATCATTAATGAAAGCATTGAAACGCATCACGTCTCTCGGATATGGTAAACCATGTATTTTATTATGCTTAAGAAAGTTTAGACCAGATCGGAATGTTAATACGTCACCCAACCGAGTCGCTCAATTGGATGAGCCGTCTGAACGTGTATGCCTGTAGTCAGACTGCACGGGCGTCGGGGGTAAGGGACGTTGCTGTCTATTCAGAATCTTCAAGCCTAATGCAGTACCCAGTGACATGTCTTATGACAGGGGCGTTTAGGAACAGTGTAATGAATACAAGGCATCTGCCTATTCATGAGTCAGCATTCCATAATCTCGGCAAAATAACTGATGAAGTCATAATATGCACTCACTTTAACCTTATCTGAATTATGAATTTTATCGCATTTACTTTATCTGTCTTATAAACTAGAAAAACACCAAAATAAATATTTACTACTCCCTAACTATCTTAGGCTTAAATATAGGTTCGATTCTACTGATATCTCAAAAATACGACCCTAGGTCATACTTCCCTTGCTTATAAGGAGTAATAAGATTTAAGCCCCGCTAAATATAAATTTAAAACAGTACCTTCCTCCCACGAGTGACTGATCCTGGCGAGCCGCGGCCTGACGACACCGCGCGAATAAAAACCTTCCGTTTCGGCCATATCAGGGGGTTGACACCAATGAACTCTAAATCCCTACAACCAACGCTCTGATACCATCTGTAGCAACAGATGGGGTAGAAACCCCCCAGTGCCTTTCCAGCTAACCGCTTGGTGACCACTGAGCGTACCTCAGACACTGATTTTATGGCCCGCATTTCTGCCAAACTGCCAACCTTCCTACAAAGGGACCGCAAGGGGTAAGAGCCAATGCTTCGACACAGGTTACACTGTGAGAACCCCCTCTACGATTAACCCGCCAAAAAGCATAGTCTGGTCGGGTGCCCGTCGTGACAGCCGGAGCGCGTGACTACCTTTACGGCTAAGGTTAAACCAGCTCTGATGCCATCTGTAGTGACCCGACAAAATCATCATTGACGGCGCCATCTACGTAGGTCCCGTTACGTGGTCATAAGTCTTTAAACCAACGTTTGACCAAAAAAAATATGTCGGATTCTTTTCAAAAGTAAGGATGTTTCAAGGTTTACAAAGTAGTTCAATGACTAGTTACATTACAACGTTTAAAGTAAAATTGAAACATATGCGACACAATTTAAAATAAGTCAAAAGATGCTCCACGTATGCATGTATACTCGACATCCAAGAAAGTATCAAAAAGAGTGCGGAAGCATAAATCACATAGCGTTCAAGGACTTGAGAAAACATATAGAAAACTGCCAACGAAAAACGTTGGTGAAATCATAGGTGTATTAGTAACGTTGTTTTTGAACCACAGGATTTAATATTTCCATAAAGTTGATTATCTAAATCGTTTGCATTCCAAAATTTGTTGCACGTTCGTGAGCACCCAATTATCAAAACTTAACTGTTTTGTACCCTGTTACATAGTGTTAGAACATACACTATACTCGAAAATATATTTTATCTGCTAACGGTAGCGAACTGTCCGAATGAGGGCTCATCAAGCCCATGTGATCACATAACATAAGTTCACGTTTACACCCTGCAAGTGTAACTAATGATAATTGAATTGAGGCTTTTTGTTCTAACTCGCCGTGGAATGTTTGTTTTCGTACTTGTGTTCAAAGCATAAAAGTATGGTACGTATATGTTTTTCATCTCATGATTTAAAGTGTAAAAGTTGTTGAAAAGATGGGACTATGATCTCACCTTGATTACTAGAGTATAAAAGTACTTCACAAGTAAACGTGTGCAAGAACGGACGCTAGTGATGACCTAAACAAGTAGGTCGTATCAATAACGGTAAACACGATTGGTCAAAGTTGTTCAATTAATCCTATGGCTCGTTACAACTCGATTATATATAGCATGTGAATCACGTTTGTCAAGTTTCATGCATGATACAAATATAAAAGCATGTTAGAACGACTGCATAAGTATTCGGTTAAGTTTGAACAAAAGTCAACTTTGGTCAAGTCAAAGTCAACGAAAAAGTCAACACGTTCGGGTCGGGTCTCGGACAATTTTTCTGAGTTTTATAATCATATATGAGCATGTTAGAACAAGTTACATGTTAATCGGAGGTGCGTAGCATAGTTGGAATTAAACGAAAAATGACCAAGCAAAGCAGAATCTGGCAGTTCATTTGGAGGGCGTCCAGATTGTTTGGACGGCATCCAGATGTGAAGGGCTGGAGGGCATCTAAAGGGTTGGATGGCGTCCCAATCAGTGCACAGATCCTGCTTGCTAAAATTACACAAGTGCACGAACCAAAACTCAAACAATCCCAATTTATGATCCGCAAACAATCATAACATGCATCTTATATCGTCGGAAAGGTATTTTGATGAGGAAAACAACTAAGCACATTTCATCAATCAATTAAAAATTTATAACAACTAAAACCGCATTAAATGTTCATCATTAATTACATTCAAGTTCATAAATGCACATTGATGATTCGGGAATTGAATGCACACATATAATACGCCGTTTCGTAGGTAATTATGCATACAATACAACTAAACACTTACAAGCAACATTGTCAAGCATTTAATGCATCAAAAGTTCATAATTAAATCTATCAAACCCTAACCAAAATCACAAAATCAATAATCATGTTAGTGAAGCTTTCTTGATCAACCTACACATCAAAGTGAAGCTAGTAACACATTTAATACATGCACTTTTAACATCTAACAACATTTAAGCAACTAAATCTCAAGATCAAACACACACTCTTCATGTTCATGCTAGTTACACTAAAACAACGAGACCGAGCATACAAATCGTATATTCATGTTAGACTCGAGCCATAGACACTAACTAATACTTTTATAAGTCAAAAACATCAAGAACATGAAATCTAGTGTTTTTAGAAAGTTACCCAAATGAGATGAAGTTGATATGGATTCGAAGAGGAAGTTGCAAGGATTCCAAATATGCAATTTATTTTGATGAACGCTTGCTAGATCGGATTTAGATTATGATTCTTTGTTTAAGGGTTTTGAGAGCAAAAGTTGGAAGTAAAGGAAAAGTGGAGGATGAATGAATGGAGGAGATTGTGTTGACCATTTGACGCAGTCACATCTTTGGTCACTTGGCAACTTTAGTCCCTCGAGTTAAAAAGCAGGTGCGTGAATTACCTAAACGAGATATTTTAAAACGCGTATTAACGGAAGATGTTATAATTATATAACGGACTTTAAGATAATTAAACGAAAAGTAAACGAAAAAAGATGGGATGTTACACACTGTGTTAGACTTCCGCTGCATTGTTTAGAGATGTCTCAATCATGGAACTTTTACTTTGCATTCACAACTTATGTTACATTTGAACAATGGTTTTGTAATGACCTTTGTGTCACGTACTTATGTTAAGGCTTTCTATTCGTAGAAGCACGTTATCCTTGTAAAACATTTGACGTTGGTAAAGACGTCATCTTTTGTAAAACATTTGACGTTGGTAAATACGTTACCTTTTCATGAATGCAAAACTTGTTTTAAAACAGCATATAATGTTGTAACCATGTAATGGACCTGTTGTTGATGATCCATACACATTGATTTTGTACGGGGCGTCACACAACTTGTCTTCACATTGGACAAGTATTAATCTCCAAATAAGATTAATCAATTTCCTAAGTTCCTTTAAGGAAGTAGATCACTAAGCTAGCCTATGCTTCTACTAATTGAAGTTACAAGACTTATACACTTTGTAATAATGATCCTAAGACAATACTAGGACATACATTACACTAAGTAAACTCACAAGATTAATGATTTTGATTAGTAAGTTTACAATAACCAAATTCTATACCTATAAGATTATATAATCTTCTCTTGCTTGATCACATTTGAGTAGTAGTTAGAGCCCTTGTGATCTCTGAAAATAAACCTTTGAAATATGCAAGAGGGTCAGCTTCAAATGCTCTTTAATGCTTGCCTTTTATAGTGGGATTAAAAAAGTAGCCGTTGACACACGGTTGCCTGCACGGTCGACCGTGGTTCGACCGTGCGTGCTCCAGTCCAAATTTAGTATCCGTTGTATAGCCGTTTGACTCAAATTTGAACACCACATTTTGGCACCTTTATTCTTCTAGCACCTGCAAAAGAAACCAAACATCCTATACAAGTACTATATGCATTAAGTGTGTGAGATTTGGTCTTATTGCATGAAAGTGACATAACACTCCATTAGTGGTAAACCCAACATTCTTGGAGAAGTGTCTTGATTGATATTTTGGGAAATCTCAGATTGGTCAAGACTTAGTTAGTCACTTTAATGCATTTGGTTCAATTCTAAAGACTAGTCAATATGTCATTAACTTCTTAGTTTCAATTAATCACAAGTCATGTTTGTTTTAAGCTTAGGTAGATTAATTGAATGATATCTTTCTAAGATGTTCATTAAGTATATAGAGACATCAAAGTTAAGTCATACTTGAACAAGCAATCACAATTTGTTACTTAGACAAGACCAAGTAAACAATTGATCATAATTTCATTGTGAACCAATTTACACTTTTGTTGGAGTAGACTAGTTACTTGAATCCTAACTAGTAAGCACATAGCAAGCATGTTAATCAAGATGATAAATTTATGAGTATTAAACATATTAGCAAGTAGCAAGTATTACTCACACATAGCAAGAGATAGTTACTATAAGATCAATCATATAGATATTTGCACAACTTATAATTTAAGCTTTTAGCAAGCTTACTTGCAATATAACATATTGCATGATTAATGTGTAAGCACACATTAATGTCCAATACATGCACAAGGTAAGAGGAATCTCTAGTTGGGACTTGGTGACCATCCTAAATGTATCTAAGTGTATTTTAGGATTACAAGTCTTTACTAGTTACACTTGAGAGCATTGTTCCTCATTTAGCCTTAATTAATCACTAAGTCCTTTTTAATAACAATTACTGTTCTAGTGATGTTGGCTTAAGTGTGTTGGTACTTGATGATCATACTAAGGATGTCTAGATAAGAATTAAGATCACAAGTTGTTGATTAACACTTATGTGTTATGCCTAATCTTGGTTAATTTGTCATTAAGATGTCATTAGGCGTCATTAACCACAATTAGTGTTTTTATAACCAAAACTCAATTGAGTATAGAGAAGGCATCTATTCTAAGCATGTTGAGAAAGGTTTCATGAATTATAGATGTCGGGAACTAGTCAAACTTTATTTGATCAAAATTAGTAACAGAGAAAATTGAGGTTGCACTGCAGTTGACCGTGGTGGCGACCGTGCAACTTGTTTTCACAAAACTGCGTTGCAATTCAGTTTGGGGTTCTACGGCTGGCTGTGCGGTCGACCGTACCTTGACCGTGTATTTAGCTGATCTTTTAATTTCATTCTTTAAGCTATGTTTGACTTGGTCGTTCGCAAGATAAAGTATGGATTAGTAACCTTGTGTGTTTTATGTTAAGATGTCAGTCATCACTTATGTATATGTATGTGTCATCATCAAACCAATTCTTTGGTTAATCATCATACTTAAGTTTATCGTTTAGTTCATTAACCAACATTCAACCAACATTACCCAAAACTGCATTCACTTTAATCGCGGGTGGGCCTATTGGGCCGAACTCAGTTGTAGATTACACTTATTTTTGGGGCGAGGGTTTGTCGAACAATAAGGGTGCAGGTGTGGATGTGATTTTAAAGAAATTGACTAAGGCAAGAAACGCGAAGATGGACAAGGTGATCGCTTCGTCAAAGGTTGGTCGATCCGATAAATTGCATTGTGATTGCAATAATCCATTGTGCAAAGGTTTTTGTCGAGAATGGGTGTTGTTAAATAAGGTAAAGTTGAACGAAGCGGGTTTGAAGAGGTTGCGTCTAAAGATGTTGGAACTTCGGGTAGGAACAAGAAGAGAAAAATCGGTTCAAATTCTTTTAGTTTGCCTGATCATGCGAATGAAGAGGATAAAGGAATAGCAATTCAATATACTTATATAAGAAACCCGGTGGACGAACGCGAGGGGTGCCCTTTCCCGGTGGACGAACGTGAGGGTTGCCCTTTGGTTTGGACACCAAATCGTGTGAGAAAGGTTTTTTTTTAAGGACCGCGAGGATCGCGGTATAATTGCCTCCTCATCGACAATTTTAGTTGGTGATGGTTCCGCTAACGTTTTGACTTAAAAGATCGTCAACCGGGAAGACAATGAATAGTTCTCGTGTGTATTTAGTTTTGTTTTCATTATCAATTCAGAGTTTTTTTGCAACGTAATCGAAAACCCTATATTTAATGGAGAAACGCACACAGAATGGGTTCCTTTTTTTTCTTATAAATAGGCAATCAGTTGTTGTTTTGTGCCATTATTGTAATTTGCTTAGTTGTTTAGTTTTTGTTTGAAATTTTCTTTTATGTAAGAAGAGACTCGGTTTTTAGATAGTTTTTGTTTGTTCTTCATTTTCTATGTTCGAGTCTTTACGTTCTCTTGTTATATCTTTTGATTGAATTCGTTATCTTTTGAAAAATGTGTTCGTTTTTATATAAGCTTGCGTTATTTTTGTTAAAAATTAAAACAATTATTTATATATTATATTATGATTAATTAAAAGCCAAAAGATAGAAACAAAAGCATATTTTAGCCGCATGACTTGAGAATGGGAACCTTTCACACTTTGTGGATTACCTTTCTAATTATATTTTGATCTACATTTTATAGGACTTGTAGATGTAAAAATTGGTGCTTTAGTCAATGAAATGAAATACTCCCTCCGTCCCAGATTAATTGTCCCCAGACAAAAAACACACAGTTTTAGGAAATCCCACTAACTTTATTTCTCCACCAATGAAATATCTTCTCTCTCCAGATCCACCAATGAAATATCTCCTTTCCTTTCTATTTATGAAAGTAGACAATTAATTTGGGACATCTCAAAACGGAGGTAGTATTGTTTAAATGTGCTCACTTTTTCATAGATACACTTTAATCAAAGAAAGCAAATTAGTCACCTAGATGAAGTTTAATTTTTTTTTTTTTTTTTTTTTCCTGAATAGATACGCTTTCATCATTTTGTTAGTTCCCACTTTTTTAAATTTTGGTGCTTTTTATGCTAATCCTTTTTGGCTAAATCATATTATAGTTGAATTTACATCATATCATATTATCATATATATTAAAAATTAAAAATAATACTAATGTTCATAAAGGCTAAATATATATTTCTTATTTTACGTAAAATCCTACATTTAACTGCATAATAATTAAGTTTCCAGTATAGTATCAAACTACAGTCTATTAGATTACCTCAAGTGGTAAGCCTAGTTGCCTTCATTACTAAGGTTTACGTGTATGAAAATGTTTCAAACCTTGGCCAAAAATCTAATGTATCAAACTTTCAAGTACAGCTCTAGTATGTGTCAAATGACTTCATCAGGGCCGTGGTTTTCTAGTGGTTTTCTAGTTGACGTGGCAACCATATAAGTCGTGACGTCATCAAAACCGGTGTCAATCACCACTTTACAACTCCTAAAAGGTCAGATACGTACAATAATGAGAGAAAGTAGAGTATATGAGATGTATGGTATAATGATATACATATAATATATACTTCGTATATATTACTGTAATTTGTATGTATTTGCCGGACATAATGAGAGGAAAAAGGAATTGATTTTTGGAATTTAGTTAGTTAAAGATTACGTGGATAGTCCCTGTGAATAATTTTAACGGACTCAAATAACCTTCGTTAGGGTGAGGGATGAAATTGAGATTTTAAAATGCTTTTAAGGATGAAAAATGCAGAAAATAAAATACAGGGATGAAACGGGTAAAAAATGAAAAACACAGGGATGAAATGGACAATTTTGTTATTAATTTTTTATAATTCGGTTTTCATCTCTTTTTTTTTTTTTGGAACGGCAGGAGATTTTATTAAGATAAAAAAAAAATCCTAGCATGAAGCTAGAGAAAAAAAACGTGCAACAAAACTTACATAGTGTCCAATAGGTTTTGCAACCACACGGACCAATTAATCATAGCTTTTTTGTATCTAGAGAATAACTAAAAGAAAGACGTAATAATAATGTTATCGAAAACATGAACAATTTTGAAGCTAGGATCCTTAAAGATGTAGCAATTTCGAAGCCGCCAAATGTTCCAAAGAGAAGAAAAGAAGATACTACTCATAACTAACCGTTTCTTTCCGTAAATAGGCAAACTGTTAAACCAAGACCACATGTCGTCCATCGAATTCCAAGTCGGAATAACAATGTCAATCCATGAACCAATTGAAATGTCCCGTTCTTATTGATTAAAAACGTTCCATATTAATTGATTTCGTTGCGAGGTTTTGACCTCTATATGAGACGTTTTTCAAAGACTGCATTCATTTTAAAACAAACCATAACCTTTATTTCATCAATAAAGGTTTAAAAAGTTTTACGTAGATTATCAAATAATGATAATCTAAAATATCCTGTTTACACATGACCATTACATAATGGTTTACAATACAAATATGTTACAACAAAATAAGTTTCTTGAATGCAGTTTTTACACAATATCATACAAGCATGGACTCCAAATCTCGTCCTTATTTAAGTATGCGACAGCGGAAGCTCTTAATAATCACCTGAGAATAAACATGCTTAAAACGTCAACAAAAATGTTGGTGAGTTATAGGTTTAACCTATATATATCAAATCATAATAATAGACCACAAGATTTCATATTTCAATACACATCCCATACATAGAGATAAAAATCATTCATATGGTGAACACCTGGTAACCGACATTAACAAGATGCATATATAAGAATATCCCCATCATTCCGGGACACCCTTCGGATATGATATAAATTTCGAAGTACTAAAGCATCCGATACTTTGGATGGGGTTTGTTAGGCCCAATAGATCTATCTTTAGGATTCGCTTCAATTAGGGTGTCTGTTCCCTAATTCTTAGATTACCAGACTTAATAAAAAGGGGCATATTCGATTTCGATAATTCAACCATAGAATGTAGTTTCACGTACTTGTGTCTATTTTGTAAATCATTTATAAAACCTGCATGTATTCTCATCCCAAAAATATTAGATTTTAAAAGTGGGACTATAACTCACTTTCACAGATTTTTACTTCGTCGGGAAGTAAGACTTAGCCACTGGTTGATTCACGAACCTATAACAATATATACATATATATCAAAGTATGTTCAAAATATATTTACAACACTTTTAATATATTTTGATGTTTTAAGTTTATTAAGTCAGCTGTCCTCGTTAGTAACCTACAACTAGTTGTCCACAGTTAGATATACAGAAATAAATCGATAAATATTATCTTTAATCAATCCACGACCCAGTGTATACGTATCTCAGTATTGATCACAACTCAAACTATACATATTTTGGAATCAACCTCAACCCTGTATAGCTAACTCCAACATTCACATATAGAGTGTCTATGGTTGTTCCGAAATATATATAGATGTGTCGACATGATAGGTCGAAACATTGTATACGTGTCTATTGTAGTGACCCGAACTTTTCCATGTTTATATATATTAATTGAGATTGATATTTACATGATTAAATGTTTCCAACATGTTAAGCAATCAAACTTGTTAAGACTTGATTAATTGAAATATGTTTCATATAGACAATTGACCACCCAAGTTGACCGGTGATTCACGAACGTTAAAACTTGTAAAAACTATATGATGACATATATATGGATATATATATAGTTAACATGATACTATGATAAGTAAACATATCATTAAGTATATTAACAATGAACTACATATGTAAAAACAAGACTACTAACTTAATGATTTTTAAACGAGACATATATGTAACGATTATCGTTGTAAAGACATTTAATGTATATATATCATATTAAGAGATATTCATACATGATAATATCATGATAATATAATAATTTAAAATCTCATTTGATATTATAAACATTGGGTTAACAACATTTAACAAGATCGTTAACCTAAAGGTTTCAAAACAACACTTACATGTAACGACTAACGATGACTTAACGACTCAGTTAAAATGTATATACATGTAGTGTTTTAATATGTATTTATACACTTTTGAAAGACTTCAATACACTTATCAAAATACTTCTACTTAACAAAAATGCTTACAATTACATCCTCGTTCAGTTTCATCAACAATTCTACTCGTATGCACCCGTATTCGTACTCGTACAATACACAGCTTTTAGATGTATGTACTATTGGTATATACACTCCAATGATCAGCTCTTAGCAGCCCATGTGAGTCACCTAACACATGTGGGAACCATCATTTGGCAACTAGCATGAAATATCTCATAAAATTACAAAAATATGAGTAATCATTCATGACTTATTTACATGAAAACAAAAGTACATATCCTTTATATCTAATCCATACACCAACGACCAAAAACACCTACAAACACTTTCATTCTTCAATTTTCTTCATCTAATTCATCTCTCTCAAGTTCTATCTTCAAGTTCTAAGTGTTCTTCATAAATTCCAAAAGTTCTAGTTTCATAAAATCAAGAATACTTTCAAGTTTGCTAGCTCACTTCCAATCTTGTAAGGTGATCATCCAACCTCAACAAATCTTTGTTTCTTACAGTAGGTTATCATTCTAATACAAGGTAATAATCATATTCAAACTTTGGTTCAATTTCTATAACTATAACAATCTTATTTCAAGTGATGATCTTACTTGAACTTGTTTTCGTGTCATGATTCTGCTTCAAGAACTTCGAGCCATCCAAGGATCCGTTGAAGCTAGATCCATTTTTCTCTTTTCCAGTAGGTTTATCCAAGGAACTTAAGGTAGTAATGATGTTCATAACATCATTTGATTCATACATATAAAGCTATCTTATTCGAAGTTTTAAACTTGTAATCACTAGAACATAGTTTAGTTAATTCTAAACATGTTCGCAAACAAAAGTTAATCCTTCTAACTTGACTTTTAAAATCAACTAAACACATGTTCTATATCTATATGATATGCTAACTTAATGATATAAAACCTGGAAACACGAAAAACACCGTAAAACCGAATTTACGCCGTCGTAGTAACACCGCGGGCTGTTTTGGGTTAGTTAATTAAAAACTATGATAAACTTTGATTTTAAAGTTGTTATTCTGAGAAAATGATTTTTATTATGAACATGAAACTATAACCAAAAATTATGATTAAACTCAAAGTGGAAGTATGTTTTCTAAAATGGTCATCTAGAAGTCGTTCTTTCGACTGAAATGACTACCTTTACAAAAACGACTTGTAACTTATTTTTCCGACTATAAACCTATACTTTTTCTGTTTAGATTCATAAAATAGAGTTCAATATGAAACCATAGCAATTTGATTCACTCAAAACGGATTTAAAATGAAGAAGTTATGGGTAAAACAAGATTGGATAATTTTTCTCATTTTAGCTACGTGAAAATTGGTAACAAATCTATTCCAACCAAAACTTAATCAACTTGTATTGTATATTATGTAATCTTGAGATACCATAGACACGTATACAATGTTTCGACCTATCATGTCGACACATCTATATATATTTCGGAACAACCATAGACACTCTATATGTGAATGTTGGAGTTAGCTATACAGGGTTGAGGTTGATTCCAAAATATATATAGTTTGAGTTGTGATCAATACTGAGATACGTATACACTGGGTCGTGGATTGATTCAAGATAATATTTATCGATTTATTTCTGTACATCTAACTGTGGACAACTAGTTGTAGGTTACTAACGAGGACAGCTGACTTAATAAACTTAAAACATCAAAATATATTAAAAGTGTTGTAAATATATTTTGAACATACTTTGATATATATGTATATATTGTTATAGGTTCGTGAATCAACCAGTGGCCAAGTCTTACTTCCCGACGAAGTAAAAATCTGTGAAAGTGAGTTATAGTCCCACTTTTAAAATCTAATATTTTTGGGATGAGAATACATGCAGGTTTTATAAATGATTTACAAAATAGACACAAGTACGTGAAACTACATTCTATGGTTGAATTATCGAAATCGAATATGCCCCTTTTTATTAAGTCTGGTAATCTAAGAATTAGGGAACAGACACCCTAATTGACGCGAATCCTAAAGATAGATCTATTGGGCCTAACAAACCCCATCCAAAGTACCGGATGCTTTAGTACTTCGAAATTTATATCATATCCGAAGGGTGTCCCGGAATGATGGGGATATTCTTATATATGCATCTTGTTATTGTCGGTTACCAGGTGTTCACCATATGAATGATTTTTATCTCTATGTATGGGATGTGTATTGAAATATGAAATCTTGTGGTCTATTGTTACGATTTGATATATATAGGTTAAACCTATAACTCACCAACATTTTTGTTGATGTTTAAAGCATGTTTATTCTCAGGTGAATATTAAGAGCTTCCGCTGTTGCATACTAAAATAAGGACAAGATTTGGAGTCCATGTTTGTATGATATTGTGTAAAAACTGCATTCAAGAAACTGAATTCGATGTAACATATTTGTATTGTAAACCATTATGTAATGGTCGTGTGTAAACAGGATATTTTAGATTATCATTATTTGATAATCTACGTAAAGCTTTTTAAACCTTTATTTATGAAATAAAGGTTATGGTTTGTTTTAAAAATGAATGCAGTCTTTGAAAAACGTCTCATATAGAGGTCAAAACCTCGCAACGAAATCAATTAATATGGAACGTTTTTAATCAATAAGAACGGGACATTTCAGTTGGTATCCGAGCGTTGGTCTTAGAGAACCAGAAAATTTGCATTAGTGTGTCTTATTGAGTTTGTTAGGATGCATTAGTGAGTCTGGACTTCGACCGTGTTTTCTTTAAAAATGATTGCTTAACATTTTTGTTGGAAACTATATATTTTTAACATATGAATATTATGTGATATATTAATCTCTTAACGTGTTTGATATTATGTGATAGATGTCTACCTCTAGAACAAGTCCCATTGACTCACCTAATAATAATGAAGAGTCAAATGTAAATTGGAATGATTCGTGGACTGATTCACAAGTTCCCGAAGAGGAACCGGAAGAAGAGTCGGAACCGGAAGAAGAATCGGAACCGGAAGAAGAATCGGAACCGGATGAAGAAATAGAACCGGTGGGGGAAATAATAAAACGGTTAAGTAAAAGAAAATCCTCAACCAACCGACCAAGGTTAATTATGGTCAATGGTGTTTCCGCCAAGGAAGCAAAATATTGGGAGGATTACCAATTCTCCGATGAATCAGATTCCGACGAGAATTCCGATGATGTTATAGAAATTACCCCAACTGAATTTAAAAGGGCAAAAGAAAATAATAAGGGAAAGGGCATAAAAATAGAGAAATCTAATTCCAACCCCGATGAACTTTATATGTATCGTCAACCCCCGAAGTCCTTAAGTTGTAACAATGACCCGGGAACCTCTAAACCACCAGGTTTTTCTAAACCAATGTGGAAAATTACGGCTCGTATTAGGGGAACATCATATATCCCTAGAAACTTGGCAAAACGAACCAAAACTGAAGAAGAAGAAACGAGCGAGTCGGAATAAGATAGTTGTATTCGTGTGGTGTAATATATGTAATATAGTGTTCTTATGCTTTATGATATATGTAAAAATTGCTTGTATTAATAAGTATTTTTTTTATGAATCTAACTCTTGTCTATTTTACAGTTTAAAAACACAAAATGGATAGACAACCCAATATTTTAAGAGACCTACCCGGAGACATGATTGATGAAATCTTGTCTAGAGTCGGCCAGAATTCCTCGGCACAACTATTTAAGGCGAGATCAGTTTGTAAGACATTCGAAGAACGTTCCAAGAATGTCTTGGTTTATAAGAGACTTTCGTTTGAAAGATGGGGGATATCACATTGGGAAACCCATAAGTTACGATGTGTTTACTTTGACGCATATATTGCGGGGAACCCAAATGCTATTTTACGCAACGGGTTAAGAAATTATTTTGACTCAATATATCCGAATATTGGACTTCGTGATTTAGAAAAAGCGGCTAACATGCAACATAAAGAAGCATGTTATGCTTACGGATTAGTAATGTTCGCTTCTCACCAAAGTGAGAACAAGAACATCGGGCTACAACTATTAAACAAAACGTTTCCACAAGTGACGGAGTCGGTAATTGGGGTAAGAAATGAGGTTTTTAGATTATTACGGGACTGTTGGACATTACGTAACCCTCGTCCCTTTGACGACGTTACAACACGCTGTCTTATCAACGGCCATAACGGTTATGTTGCACAAGACCAAGGATGGGAAGTAGTCCTAGTAAAACCAGAATGCATGACTTGTTTCTGGACGTATGAATTACGTGTCTTTATTGCCTTTGCTGAACGACTTGTGTACTAGCTAGAATTATCTTCACAACTATCTTGTATCAAAGTTATTGTGTGCTATATTTCATGCTTTATGTAAAATAAGCGGTATTGTAAGTTTGTAAAATATTGTATAAAAGTTTGAACGCGAAATATTATTATAATCAGTTTTTCATATAGAATTGTAGTAGTTGAATTGTATATTATCTACTAAGTATGAACTTAACGGGTAGGTACTACCCGAATTTAAACTTATAAAACGCTAATATGAAGAAAAAGCTTTTATAAATGAGTTCATATTATGCTACGAAATACTATTAACTACTCTTAATATTCTGTATGATTAACTTGTTCCATTTAACTATTTTGAAGGAAATGGCACCGACTACTCGACACACCGTGAATATGAATGAAGAGGAATTCCGTACTTTTCTAGCTTCAAACATAGCCGCAGTACAGACTGCGCTACATACCAACAATAACCTTGGATCTAGCAGTACAGGAAATCGTGTAGGATGCACCTACAAAGAATTCACTGCCTGCAAACCTTTGGAATTTGATGGAACCGAAGGACCGATCGGATTGAAACGGTGGACCGAGAAGTTCGAATCGGTGTTTGCCATAAGTAAGTGTACTGAAGAGGACAAAGTAAAGTACGCTACGCATACCTTCACAGGTTCTGCGTTAACATGGTGGAATACCTATCTAGAGCAAGTGGGACAAGACGATGCGTACGCACTACCGTGGTCAGCATTCAAGCACTTGATGAACGAGAAGTACCGTCCCAGAACCGAGGTCAATAAGCTCAAGACAGAACTTAGAGGGTTACGAACCCAAGGATTTGATATTACCACGTACGAAAGACGATTCACAGAATTGTGCCTATTGTGTCCGGGAGCATTCGAAGATGAGGAAGAGAAGATCGACGCGTTTGTGAAAGGATTACCGGAAAGAATCCAAGAAGATATAAGTTCACACGAGCCCGCCTCCATACAACAGGCATGTAGAATGGCTCACAAACTCGTGAACCAAATTGAAGAAAGAATTAAAGAACAGACTGCTGAAGAGGCCAATGTGAAGCAAGTCAAAAGAAAGTGGGAGGAAAACGGTGATAAGAATCACCAATACAACAACAACAGCAATTACAACAATAATCGCAACAATTATCCCAACAATCGCAACATCAATCGCAACTACAACAAACGGCCCAACAACAACAACAACAACAACAGCAACTACAACAATCATCCCAACAACAATAATAACCGCAACAACAACAACAATCAGAAGCAGCTATGCCAAAGGTGTGAAAAGAATCACTCGGGGTTCTGCACCAAATTTTGCAACAAGTGTAAAAGAAATGGTCATAGCGCGGCGAAGTGTGATGTCTACGGACCAGGGGTTAACAGAACGAAAGGAACAAATGGTGTCGGAACGAGTAATGGCGGAGCAAGTAGTGTCGGAGCAAGTTATGCCAATGTAGTTTGTTATAAATGTGGAAAACCGGGCCACATTATTAGAAATTGCCCGAACCAGGAGAACACGAATGGACAAGGCCGTGGAAGAGTTTTCCATATTAATGCGGCAGAGGCACAGGAAGACCCGGAGCTTGTTACGGGTACGTTTCTTATTGACAATAAATCTGCTTACGTTTTATTTGATTCGGGTGCGGATAGAAGCTATATGAGTAGAGATTTTTGTGCTAAATTAAGTTGTCCATTGACGCCTTTGGATAGTAAATTTTTACTCGAATTAGCAAATGGTAAATTAATTTCAGCAGATAATATATGTCGGAATCGAGAAATTAAACTGGTTAGCGAAACATTTAAGATTGATTTGATACCAGTAGAGTTAGGGAGTTTTGATGTGATAATCGGTATGGACTGGTTGAAAGAAGTGAAAGCGGAGATCGTTTGTTACAAAAATGCAATTCGCATTATACGAGAAAAAGGAAAACCCTTAATGGTGTACGGAGAAAAGGGCAACACGAAGCTACATCTTATTAGTAATTTGAAGGCACAAAAACTAATAAGAAAAGGTTGCTATGCTGTTCTAGCACACGTCGAGAAAGTACAAACTGAAGAAAAGAGCATCAATGATGTTCCCGTCGCAAAAGAATTTCCTGATGTATTTCCGAAAGAATTACCGGGATTACCCCCACATCGATCCGTTGAATTTCAAATAGATCTTGTACCAGGAGCTGCACCAATAGCTCGTGCTCCTTACAGACTCGCACCCAGCGAGATGAAAGAACTACAAAGCCAATTACAAGAACTTTTAGAGCGTGGTTTCATTCGACCAAGCACATCACCGTGGGGAGCTCCTGTTTTGTTTGTCAAGAAGAAAGATGGTACATTCAGGTTGTGTATCGACTACCGAGAGTTGAACAAACTTACCATCAAGAACCGCTACCCACTACCGAGAATCGATGACTTATTTGATCAACTACAAGGCTCGTCTGTTTATTCAAAGATTGACTTACGTTCCGGGTATCATCAAATGCGGGTGAAAGAAGATGATATTCCAAAGACTGCTTTCAGAACACGTTACGGTCATTACGAGTTTATGGTCATGCCGTTTGGTTTAACTAATGCACCAGCTGTGTTCATGGACCTTATGAACCTAGTGTGTGGACCATACCTTGACAAGTTTGTCATTGTTTTCATTGATGACATACTTATTTACTCAAAGAATGACCAAGAACACGGTGAACATTTGAGAAAGGTGTTAGAAGTATTGAGGAAGGAAGAATTGTACGCTAAGTTTTCAAAGTGTGCATTTTGGTTGGAAGAAGTTCAATTCCTCGGTCACATAGTGAACAAAGAAGGTATTAAGGTGGATCCGGCAAAGATAGAAACTGTTGAAAAGTGGGAAACCCCGAAAACTCCGAAACACATACGCCAGTTTTTAGGACTAGCTGGTTACTACAGAAGGTTCATCCAAGACTTTTCCAGAATAGCAAAACCCTTGACTGCATTAATGCATAAAGGGAAGAAATTTGAATGGAATGATGAACAAGAGAAAGCGTTTCAGTTATTGAAGAAAAAGCTAACTACGGCACCTATATTGTCATTGCCTGAAGGGAATGATGATTTTGTGATTTATTGTGATGCATCAAAGCAAGGTCTCGGTTGTGTATTAATGCAACGAATGAAGGTGATTGCTTATGCGTCTAGACAATTGAAGATTCACGAACAAAATTATACGACGCATGATTTGGAATTAGGCGCGGTTGTTTTTGCATTAAAGACTTGGAGGCACTACTTATATGGGGTCAAAAGTATTATATATACCGACCACAAAAGTCTTCAACACATATTTAATCAGAAACAACTGAATATGAGGCAGCGTAGGTGGATTGAATTATTGAATGATTACGACTTTGAGATTCGTTACCACCCGGGGAAGGCAAATGTGGTAGCCGATGCCTTGAGCAGGAAGGACAGAGAACCCATTCGAGTAAAATCTATGAATATAATGATTCATAATAACATTACTACTCAAATAAAGGAGGCGCAACAAGGAGTTTTAAAAGAGGGAAATTTAAAGGATGAAATACCCAAAGGATCGGAGAAGCATCTTAATATTCGGGAAGACGGAACCCGGTATAGGGCTGAAAGGATTTGGGTACCAAAATTTGGAGATATGAGAGAAATGGTACTTAGAGAAGCTCATAAAACCAGATACTCAATACATCCTGGAACGGGGAAGATGTACAAGGATCTCAAGAAACATTTTTGGTGGTCGGGTATGAAAGCCGATGTTGCTAAATACGTAGGAGAATGTTTGACGTGTTCTAAGGTCAAAGCTGAGCATCAGAAACCATCAGGTCTACTTCAACAACCCGAAATCCCGGAATGGAAATGGGAAAACATTACCATGGATTTCATCACTAAATTGCCAAGGACTGCAAGTGGTTTTGATACTATTTGGGTAATAGTTGATCGTCTCACCAAATCAGCACACTTCCTACCAATAAGAGAAGATGACAAGATGGAGAAGTTAGCACGACTGTATTTGAAGGAAGTCGTCTCCAGACATGGAATACCAATCTCTATTATCTCTGATAGGGATGGCAGATTTATTTCAAGATTCTGGCAGACATTACAGCAAGCATTAGGAACTCGTCTAGACATGAGTACTGCCTATCATCCACAAACTGATGGGCAGAGCGAAAGGACGATACAAACGCTTGAAGACATGCTACGAGCATGTGTTATTGATTTTGGAAACAGTTGGGATCGACATCTACCGTTAGCAGAATTTTCCTACAACAACAGCTACCATTCAAGCATTGAGATGGCGCCGTTTGAAGCACTTTATGGTAGAAAGTGCAGATCTCCGATTTGTTGGAGTGAAGTGGGGGATAGACAGATTACGGGTCCGGAGATTATACAAGAAACTACCGAGAAGATCATCCAAATTCAACAACGGTTGAAAACCGCCCAAAGTCGACAAAAGAGCTACGCTGACATTAAAAGAAAAGATATAGAATTTGAAATTGGAGAGATGGTCATGCTTAAAGTTGCACCTTGGAAAGGCGTTGTTCGATTTGGTAAACGAGGGAAATTAAATCCAAGGTATATTGGACCATTCAAGATTATTGATCGTGTCGGACCAGTAGCTTACCGACTTGAGTTACCTCAACAACTCGCGGCTGTACATAACACTTTCCACGTCTCGAATTTGAAGAAATGTTTTGCTAAAGAAGATCTCACTATTCCATTAGATGAAATCCAAATCAACGAAAAACTTCAATTCATCGAAGAACCCGTCGAAATAATGGATCGTGAGGTTAAAAGACTTAAGCAAAACAAGATACCAATTGTTAAGGTTCGATGGAATGCTCGTAGAGGACCAGAGTTCACCTGGGAGCGTGAAGATCAGATGAAGAAGAAATACCCACATCTATTTCCAGAAGATTCGTCAACACCTTCAACAGCTTAAAATTTCGGGACGAAATTTATTTAACGGGTAGGTACTGTAGTGACCCGAACTTTTCCATGTTTATATATATTAATTGAGATTGATATTTACATGATTAAATGTTTCCAACATGTTAAGCAATCAAACTTGTTAAGACTTGATTAATTGAAATATGTTTCATATAGACAATTGACCACCCAAGTTGACCGGTGATTCACGAACGTTAAAACTTGTAAAAACTATATGATGACATATATATGGATATATATATAGTTAACATGATACTATGATAAGTAAACATATCATTAAGTATATTAACAATGAACTACATATGTAAAAACAAGACTACTAACTTAATGATTTTTAAACGAGACATATATGTAACGATTATCGTTGTAAAGACATTTAATGTATATATATCATATTAAGAGATATTCATACATGATAATATCATGATAATATAATAATTTAAAATCTCATTTGATATTATAAACATTGGGTTAACAACATTTAACAAGATCGTTAACCTAAAGGTTTCAAAACAACACTTACATGTAACGACTAACGATGACTTAACGACTCAGTTAAAATGTATATACATGTAGTGTTTTAATATGTATTTATACACTTTTGAAAGACTTCAATACACTTATCAAAATACTTCTACTTAACAAAAATTCTTACAATTACATCCTCGTTCAGTTTCATCAACAATTCTACTCGTATGCACCCGTATTCGTACTCGTACAATACACAGCTTTTAGATGTATGTACTATTGGTATATACACTCCAATGATCAGCTCTTAGCAGCCCATGTGAGTCACCTAACACATGTGGGAACCATCATTTGGCAACTAGCATGAAATATCTCATAAAATTACAAAAATATGAGTAATCATTCATGACTTATTTACATGAAAACAAAATTACATATCCTTTATATCTAATCCATACACCAACGACCAAAAACACCTACAAACACTTTCATTCTTCAATTTTCTTCATCTAATTCATCTCTCTCAAGTTCTATCTTCAAGTTCTAAGTGTTCTTCATAAATTCCAAAAGTTCTAGTTTCATAAAATCAAGAATACTTTCAAGTTTGCTAGCTCACTTCCAATCTTGTAAGGTGATCATCCAACCTCAACAAATCTTTGTTTCTTACAGTAGGTTATCATTCTAATACAAGGTAATAATCATATTCAAACTTTGGTTCAATTTCTATAACTATAACAATCTTATTTCAAGTGATGATCTTACTTGAACTTGTTTTCGTGTCATGATTCTGCTTCAAGAACTTCGAGCCATCCAAGGATCCGTTGAAGCTAGATCCATTTTTCTCTTTTCCAGTAGGTTTATCCAAGGAACTTAAGGTAGTAATGATGTTCATAACATCATTCGATTCATACATATAAAGCTATCTTATTCGAAGTTTTAAACTTGTAATCACTAGAACATAGTTTAGTTAATTCTAAACATGTTCGCAAACAAAAGTTAATCCTTCTAACTTGACTTTTAAAATCAACTAAACACATGTTCTATATCTATATGATATGCTAACTTAATGATATAAAACCTGGAAACACGAAAAACATCGTAAAACCGGATTTACGCCGTCGTAGTAACACCGCGGGCTGTTTTGGGTTAGTTAATTAAAAACTATGATAAACTTTGATTTTAAAGTTGTTATTCTGAGAAAATGATTTTTATTATGAACATGAAACTATAACCAAAAATTATGATTAAACTCAAAGTGGAAGTATGTTTTCTAAAATGGTCATCTAGACGTCGTTCTTTCGACTGAAATGACTACCTTTACAAAAACGACTTGTAACTTATTTTTCCGACTATAAACCTATACTTTTTCTGTTTAGATTCATAAAATAGAGTTCAATATGAAACCATAGCAATTTGATTCACTCAAAACGGATTTAAAATGAAGAAGTTATGGGTAAAACAAGATTGGATAATTTTTCTCATTTTAGCTACGTGAAAATTGGTAACAAATCTATTCCAACCAAAACTTAATCAACTTGTATTGTATATTATGTAATCTTGAGATACCATAGACACGTATACAATGTTTTGACCTATCATGTCGACACATCTATATATATTTCGGAACAACCATAGACACTCTATATGTGAATGTTGGAGTTAGCTATACAGGGTTGAGGTTGATTCCAAAATATATATAGTTTGAGTTGTGATCAATACTGAGATACGTATACACTGGGTCGTGGATTGATTCAAGATAATATTTATCGATTTATTTTTGTACATCTAACTGTGGACAACTAGTTGTAGGTTACTAACGAGGACAGCTGACTTAATAAACTTAAAACATCAAAATATATTAAAAGTGTTGTAAATATATTTTGAACATACTTTGATATATATGTATATATTGTTATAGGTTCGTGAATCAACCAGTGGCCAAGTCTTACTTTCCGACGAAGTAAAAATCTGTGAAAGTGAGTTATAGTCCCACTTTTAAAATCTAATATTTTTGGGATGAGAATACATGCAGGTTTTATAAATGATTTACAAAATAGACACAAGTACGTGAAACTACATTCTATGGTTGAATTATCGAAATCGAATATGCCCCTTTTTATTAAGTCTGGTAATCTAAGAATTAGGGAACAGACACCCTAATTGACGCGAATCCTAAAGATAGATCTATTGGGCCTAACAAACCCCATCCAAAGTACCGGATGCTTTAGTACTTTGAAATTTATATCATATCCGAAGGGTGTCCCGGAATGATGGGGATATTCTTATATATGCATCTTGTTATTGTCGGTTACCAGGTGTTCACCATATGAATGATTTTTATCTCTATGTATGGGATGTGTATTGAAATATGAAATCTTGTGGTCTATTGTTACGATTTGATATATATAGGTTAAACCTATAACTCACCAACATTTTTGTTGATGTTTAAAGCATGTTTATTCTCAGGTGAATATTAAGAGCTTCCGCTGTTGCATACTAAAATAAGGACAAGATTTGGAGTCCATGTTTGTATGATATTGTGTAAAAACTGCATTCAAGAAACTGAATTCCATGTAACATATTTGTATTGTAAACCATTATGTAATGGTCGTGTGTAAACAGGATATTTTAGATTATCATTATTTGATAATCTACGTAAAGCTTTTTAAACCTTTATTTATGAAATAAAGGTTATGGTTTGTTTTAAAAATGAATGCAGTCTTTGAAAAACGTCTCATATAGAGGTCAAAACCTCGCAACGAAATCAATTAATATGGAACGTTTTTAATCAATAAGAACGGGACATTTCATCTATGGTATCTCAAGATTACATAATATACAATACAAGTTAATTAAGTTATGGTTGGAATAGATTTGTTACCAATTTTCACGTAGCTAAAATGAGAAAAATTATCCAATCTTGTTTTACCCATAACTTCTTCATTTTAAATCCGTTTTGAGTGAATCAAATTGCTATGGTTTCATATTGAACTCTATTTTATGAATCTAAACAGAAAATGTATCGGTTTATAGTCGGAAAAATAAGTTACAAGTCATTTTTGTAAAGGTAGTCATTTCAGTAAAAAGAACGACGTCTAGATGACCATTTTAGAAAACATACTTCCACTTTGAGTTTAACCATAATTTTTGGATATAGTTTCATGTTCATAATAAAAATCATTTTCTCAGAATAACAACTTTTAAATCAAAGTTTATCATAGTTTTTAATTAACTAACCCAAAACAGCCCGCGGTGTTACTACGACGGCGTAAATCCGGTTTTACGGTGTTTTTCGTGTTTCCAGGTTTTAAATCATTAAGTTATCATATCATATAGATATAGAACATGTGTTTAGTTGCTTTTAAAAGTCAAGTTAGAAGGATTAACTTTTGTTTGCGAACAAGTTTAGAATTAACTAAACTATGTTCTAGTGATTACAAGTTTAAACCTTCGAATAAGATAGCTTTATATATATGAATCGAATGATGTTATGAACATCATTACTACCTTAAGTTCCTTGGATAAACCTACTGGAAAATAGAAAAATGGATCTAGCTTCAACGGATCCTTGGATGGCTCGAAGTTCTTGAAGCAGAATCATGACACGAAAACAAGTTCAAGTAAGATCATCACTTGAAATAAGATTGTTATAGTTATAGAAATTGAACCAAAGTTTGAATATGATTATTACCTTGTATTAGAATGATAACCTACTGTAAGAAACAAAGATTTCTCGAGGTTGGATGATCACCTTACAAGATTGGAAGTGAGCTAGCAAACTTGAAAGTATTCTTGATTTTATGTAACTAGAACTTGTAGAATATATGAAGAACACTTAGAACTTGAAGATAGAACTTGAGAGAGATCAATTAGATGAAGAAAATTGAAGAATGAAAGTGTTTGTAGGTGTTTTTGGTCGTTGGTGTATGGATTAGATATAAAGGATATGTAATTTTGTTTTCATGTAAATAAGTCATGAATGATTACTCATATTTTTGTAATTTTATGAGATATTTCATGCTAGTTGCCAAATGATGGTTCCCACATGTGTTAGGTGAATCACATGGGCTGCTAAGAGCTGATCATTGGAGTGTATATACCAATAGTACATACATCTAAAAGCTGTGTATTGTACGAGTACGAATACGGGTGCATACGAGTAGAATTTGTTGATGAAACTGAACGAGGATGTAATTGTAAGCATTTTTGTTAAGTAGAAGTATTTTGATAAGTGTATTGAAGTCTTTCAAAAGTGTATAAATACATATTAAAACACTACATGTATATACATTTTAACTGAGTCGTTAAGTCATCGTTAGTCGTTACATGTAAGTGTTGTTTTGAAACCTTTAGGTTAACGATCTTGTTAAATGTTTTTAACTCAATGTTTATAATATCAAATGAGATTTTAAATTATTATATTATCATGATATTATCATGTATGAATATCTCTTAATATGATATATATACATTAAATGTCTTTACAACGATAATCGTTACATATATGTCTCGTTTAAAAATCATTAAGTTAGTAGTCTTGTTTTTACATATGTAGTTCATTGTTAATATACTTAATGATATGTTTACTTATCATAGTATCATGTTAACTATATATATATATATATATCCATATATATGTCATCATATAGTTTTTACAAGTTTTAACGTTCGTGAATCACCGGTCAACTTGGGTGGTCAATTGTCTATATGAAACATATTTCAATTAATCAAGTCTTAACAAGTTTGATTGCTTAACATGTTGGAAACATTTAATCATGTAAATATCAATCTCAATTAATATATATAAACATGGAAAAGTTCGGGTCACTACAGTACCTACCCGTTAAATAAATTTCGTCCCGAAATTTTAAGTTGTTGAAGGTGTTGACGAATCTTCTGGAAATAGATGCGGGTATTTCTTCTTCATCTGATCTTCATGCTCCCAGGTGAACTCGGGTCCTCTACAAGCATTCCATCGAACCTTAACAATTGGTATCTTGTTTTGCTTAAGTCTTTTAACTTCACGATCCATTATTTCGACGGGTTCTTCGATGAATTGAAGTTTTTCGTTGATTTGGATTTCATCTAACGGAATAGTGAGATCTTCTTTAGCAAAACATTTCTTCAAATTCGAGACGTGGAAAGTGTTATGTACAGCCGCGAGTTGTTGAGGTAACTCAAGTCGGTAAGCTACTGGTCCGACACGATCAATAATCTTGAATGGTCCAATATACCTTGGATTTAATTTCCCTCGTTTACCAAATCGAACAACGCCTTTCCAAGGTGCAACTTTAAGCATGACCATCTCTCCAATTTCAAATTCTATATCTTTTCTTTTAATGTCAGCATAGCTCTTTTGTCGACTTTGGGCGGTTTTCAACCGTTGTTGAATTTGGATGATCTTCTCGGTAGTTTCTTGTATAATCTCCGGACCCGTAATCTGTCTATCCCCCACTTCACTCCAACAAATCAGAGACCTGCACTTTCTACCATAAAGTGCTTCAAATGGCGCCATCTCAATGCTTGAATGGTAGCTGTTGTTGTAGGAAAATTCTGCTAACGGTAGATGTCGATCCCAACTGTTTCCGAAATCAATAACACATGCTCGTAGCATGTCTTCAAGCGTTTGTATCGTCCTTTCGCTCTGCCCATCAGTTTGTGGATGATAGGCAGTACTCATGTCTAGACGAGTTCCTAATGCTTGCTGTAATGTCTGCAGAATCTTGAAATAAATCTGCCATCCCTATCAGAGATAATAGAGATTGGTATTCCATGTCTGGAGATGACTTCCTTCAAATACAGTCGTGCTAACTTCTCTATCTTGTCATCTTCTCTTATTGGCAGGAAGTGTGCTGATTTGGTGAGACGATCAACTATTACCCAAATAGTATCAAAACCACTTGCAGTCCTTGGCAATTTAGTGATGAAATACATGGTAATGTTTTCCCATTTCCATTCCGGGATTTTGGGTTGTTGAAGTAGACCTGATGGTTTCGGATGCTCAGCTTTGACCTTAGAACACGTCAAACATTCTCCTACGTATTTAGCAACATCGGCTTTCATACCCGGCCACCAAAAATGTTTCTTGAGATCCTTGTACATCTTCCCCGTTCCAGGATGTATTGAGTATCTGGTTTTATGAGCTTCTCTAAGTACCATTTCTCTCATATCTCCAAATTTTGGTACCCAAATCCTTTCAGCCCTATACCGGGTTCCGTCTTCCCGAATATTAAGATGCTGCTCTGATCCTTTGGGTATTTCATCCTTTAAATTTCCTTCTTTTAAAACTCCTTGTTGCGCCTCCTTTATTTGAGTAGTAAGGTTATTATGAATCATTATATTCATAGATTTTACTCGAATGGGTTCTCTGTCCTTTCTGCTCAAGGCGTCGGCTACCACATTTGCCTTCACCGGGTGGTAACGAATCTCAAAGTCGTAATCATTCAACAATTCAATCCACCTACGATGCCTCATATTCAGTTGTTTCGGATTAAATATGTGCTGAAGACTTTTATGGTCGGTATATATAATACTTTTGACCCCATATAAGTAGTGCCTCCAAGTCTTTAATGCAAAAACAACCGCGCCTAATTCCAAATCATGCGTCGTATAATTTTGCTCGTGAATCTTCAATTGTCTAGACGCATAAGCAATCACCTTCGTTCGTTGCATTAATACACAACCGAGACCTTGCTTTGATGCGTCACAATAAATCACAAAATCATCATTCCCTTCAGGCAATGACAATATAGGTGCCGTAGTTAGCTTTTTCTTCAATAACTGAAACGCTTTCTCTTGTTCATCCTTCCATTCAAATTTCTTCCCTTTATGCGTTAATGCAGTCAAGGGTTTTGCTATTCTGGAAAAGTCTTGGATGAACCTTCTGTAGTAACCAGCTAGTCCTAAAAACTGGCGTATGTGTTTCGGAGTTTTCGGGGTTTCCCACTTTTCAAGAGTTTCTATCTTTGCCGGATCCACCTTAATACCTTCTTTGTTCACTATGTGACCGAGGAATTGAACTTCTTCCAACCAAAATGCACACTTTGAAAACTTAGGCTACAATTCTTCCTTCCTCAATACTTCTAACACCTTTCTCAAATGTTCACCGTGTTCTTGGTCATTCTTTGAGTAAATAAGTATGTCATCAATGAAAACAATGACAAACTTGTCAAGGTATGGTCCACACACTCGGTTCATAAGGTCCATGAACACAGCTGGTGCATTAGTTAAACCAAATGGCATGACCATAAACTCGTAATGACCGTAACGTGTTCTGAAAGCAGTCTTTGGAAGATCATCTTCTTTCACCCGCATTTGATGATACCCGGAACGTAAGTCAATCTTTGAATAAACAGACGAGCCTTGTAGTTGATCAAATAAGTCGTTGATTCTCGGTAGTGGGTAGCGGTTCTTGATGGTAAGTTTGTTCAACTCTCGGTAGTCGATACACAACCTGAATGTACCATCTTTCTTCTTGATAAACAAAACAGGAGCTCCCCACGGTGATGTGCTTGGTCGAATGAAACCACGCTCTAAAAGTTCTTGTAATTGGCTTTGCAGTTCTTTCATCTCACTGGGTGCGAGTCTGTAAGGAGCACGAGCTATTGGTGCAGCTCCTGGTACAAGATCTATTTGAAATTCAACGGATCGATGTGGGGGTAATCCCGGTAATTCTTTCGGAAATACATCGGGAAATTCTTTTGCAATGGGAACATCATTGATGCTCTTTTCTTCAGTTTGCACTTTCTCGACGTGTGCTAGAACAGCATAGCAACCTTTTCTTATTAGTTTTTGTGCCTTCAAATTACTAATAAGATGTAGCTTCGTGTTGCCCTTTTCTCCGTACACCATTAAGGGTTTTCCTTTTTCTCGTATAATGCGAATTGCATTTTTGTAACAAACGATCTCTGCTTTCACTTCTTTCAACCAGTCCATACCGATTATCACATCAAAACTCCCTAACTCTACTGGTATCAAATCAATCTTAAATGTTTCACTAACCAGTTTAATTTCTCGATTCCGACATATATTTTCTGCTGAAATTAATTTACCATTTGCTAATTCGAGTAAAAATTTACTATCCAAAGGCGTCAATGGACAACTTAATTTAGCACAAAAATCTCTACTCATATAGCTTCTATCCGCACCCGAATCAAATAAAACGTAAGCAGATTTATTGTCAATAAGAAACGTACCCGTAACAAGCTCCGGGTCTTCTTGTGCCTCTGCCGCATTAATATTGAAAACTCTTCCGCGGCCTTGTCCATTCGTGTTCTCCTGGTTCGGGCAATTTCTAATAATGTGGCCCGGTTTTCCACATTTATAACAAACTACATTGGCATAACTTGCTCCGACACTACTTGCTCCGCCATTACTCGTTCCGACACCATTTGTTCCTTTCGTTCTATTAACCCCTGGTCCGTAGACCTCACACTTCGCCGCGCTATGACCATTTCTTTTACACTTGTTGCAAAATTTAGTGCAGAACCCCGAGTGATACTTTTCACACCTTTGGCATAGCTGCTTCTGATTGTTGTTGTTGTGGCGGTTATTATTGTTGTTGGGATGATTGTTGTAGTTGCTGCTGTTGTTGTTGTTGTTGTTGTTGTTGGGCCGTTTGTTGTAGTTGCGATTGATGTTGCGATTGTTGGGATAATTGTTGCGATTATTGTTGTAATTGCTGTTGTTGTTGTTGTATTGGTGATTCTTATCACCGTTTTCCTCACACTTTCTTTTGACTTGCTTCACATTGGCCTCTTTAGCAGTCTGTTCTTTAATTCTTTCTTCAATCTGGTTCACTAGTTTGTGAGCCATTCTACATGCCTGTTGTATGGAGGCGGGCTCGTGTGAACTTATATCTTCTTGAATTCTTTCCGGTAATCCTTTCACAAACGCGTCGATCTTCTCTTCCTCATCTTCGAATGCTCCCGGACACAATAGGCACAATTCTGTGAATCGTCTTTCGTACGTGGTAATATCAAATCCTTGGGTTCGTAACCCTCTAAGTTCTGTCTTGAGCTTATTGACCTCGGTTCTGGGACGGTACTTCTCGTTCATCAAGTGCTTGAATGCTGACCACGGTAGTGCGTACGCATCGTCTTGTCTCACTTGCTCTAGATAGGTATTCCACCATGTTAACGCAGAACCTGTGAAGGTATGCGTAGCGTACTTTACTTTGTCCTCTTCAGTACACTTACTTATGGCAAACACCGATTCGACCTTCTCGGTCCACCGTTTCAATCCGATCGGTCCTTCGGTTCCATCAAATTCCAAAGGTTTGCAGGCAGTGAATTCTTTGTAGGTGCATCCTACACGATTTCCTGTACTGCTAGATCCAAGGTTATTGTTGGTATGTAGCGCAGCCTGTACTGCGGCTATGTTTGAAGCTAGAAAAGTACGGAATTCCTCTTCATTCTTATTCACGGTGTGTCGAGTAGTCGGTGCCATTTCCTTCAAAATAGTCAAATGGAACAAGTTAATCATACAGAATATCAAGAGTAGTTAATAGTATTTCGTAGCATAATATGAACTCATTTATAAAAGCTTTTTCTTCATATTAGCGTTTTATAAGTTTAAATTCGGGTAGTACCTACCCGTTAAGTTCATACTTAGTAGCTAATATACAATTCAACTACTACAATTCTATATGAAAAACTGATTATAATAATATTTCGCGTTCAAACTTTTATACAATATTTTACAAACTTACAATACCGCTTATTTTACATAAAGCATGAAATATAGCACACAATAACTTTGATACAAGATAGTTGTGAAGATAATTCTAGCTAGTACACAAGTCGTTCAGCAAAGGCAATAAAGACACGTAATTCATACGTCCAGAAACAAGTCATGCATTCTGGTTTTACTAGGACTACTTCCCATCCTTGGTCTTGTGGAACATAACCGTTATGGCCGTTGATAAGACAGCGTGTTGTAACGTCGTCAAAGGGACGAGGGTTACGTAATGTCCAACAGTCCCGTAACAATCTAAAAACCTCATTTCTTACCCCAATTACCGACTCCGTCACTTGTGGGAACGTTTTGTTTAATAGTTGTAGCCCGATGTTCTTGTTCTCACTTTGGTGAGAAGCGAACATTACTAATCCGTAAGCATAACATGCTTCTTTATGTTGCATGTTAGCCGCTTTTTCTAAATCACGAAGTCCAATATTCGGATATATTGAGTCAAAATAATTTCTTAACCCATTGCGTAAAATAGCATTTGGGTTCCCCGCAATATATGCGTCAAAGTAAACACATCGTAACTTATGGATTTCCCAATGTGATATCCCCCATCTTTCGAACGAAAGCCTTTTATAAACCAAGGCATTCTTGGAACGTTCTTCGAATGTCTTACAAACTGATCTCGCCTTAAATAGTTGTGCCGAAGAATTCTGACCGACTCTAGACAAGATTTCATCAATCATGTCTCCGGGTAGGTCTCTTAAAATATTGGGTTGTCTATCCATTTTGTGTTTTTATACTGTAAAATAGACAAGAGTTAGATTCATAAAAAAAAATACTTATTAATACAAGCAATTTTTACATATATCATAAAGCATAAGCACACTATATTACATATATTACACCACACGAATACAACTATCTTATTCCGACTCGCTTGTTTCTTCTTCTTCGGTTTTGGTTCGTTTTGCCAAGTTTCTAGGGATATATGATGTTCCCCTAATACGAGCCGTAATTTCCCACATTGGTTTAGAAAAACCTGGTGGTTTAGAGGTTCCCGGGTCATTGTTACAACTTAAGGACTTCGGGGGTTGACGATACATATAAAGTTCATCGGGGTTGGAATTAGATTTCTCTATTTTTATGCCCTTTCCCTTATTATTTTCTTTTGCCTTTTTAAATTCAGTTGGGGTAATTTCTATAACATCATCGGAATTCTCGTCGGAATCCGTTTCATCGGAGAATTGGTAATCCTCCCAATATTTTGCTTCCTTGGCGGAAACACCATTGACCATAATTAACCTTGGTCGGTTGGTTGAGGATTTTCTTTTACTTAACCGTTTTATTATTTCCACCACCGGTTCTATTTCTTCATCCGGTTCCGATTCTTCTTCCGGTTCCGATTCTTCTTCCGGTTCCGACTCTTCTTCCGGTTCCTCTTCGGGAACTTGTGAATCAGTCCACGAATCATTCCAATTTACATTTGACTCTTCATTATTATTAGGTGAGTCAATGGGACTTGTTCTAGAGGTAGACATCTATCACATAATATCAAACGCGTTAAGAGATTAATATATCACATAATATTCACATGTTAAAAATATATAGTTTCCAACAAAATTTGTTAAGCAATCATTTTTCAAGTAAACACGGTCGAAGTCCAGACTCACTAATACATCCTGACAAACTCGATAAGACACACTAATGCAAAATTCTGGTTCTCTAAGACCAACGCTCGGATACCAACTGAAATGTCCCGTTCTTATTGATTAAAAACGTTCCATATTAATTGATTTCGTTGCGAGGTTTTGACCTCTATATGAGACGTTTTTCAAAGACTGCATTCATTTTAAAACAAACCATAACCTTTATTTCATCAATAAAGGTTTAAAAAGTTTTACGTAGATTATCAAATAATGATAATCTAAAATATCCTGTTTACACATGACCATTACATAATGGTTTACAATACAAATATGTTACAACAAAATAAGTTTCTTGAATGCAGTTTTTACACAATATCATACAAGCATGGACTCCAAATCTCGTCCTTATTTAAGTATGCGACAGCGGAAGCTCTTAATAATCACCTGAGAATAAACATGCTTAAAACGTCAACAAAAATGTTGGTGAGTTATAGGTTTAACCTATATATATCAAATCATAATAATAGACCACAAGATTTCATATTTCAATACATATTCCATACATAGAGATAAAAATCATTCATATGGTGAACACCTGGTAACCGACATTAACAAGATGCATATATAAGAATATCCCCATCATTCCGGGACACCCTTCGGATATGATATAAATTTCGAAGTACTAAAGCATCCGATACTTTGGATGGGGTTTGTTAGGCCCAATAGATCTATCTTTAGGATTCGCGTCAATTAGGGTGTCTGTTCCCTAATTCTTAGATTACCAGACTTAATAAAAAGGGGCATATTCGATTTCGATAATTCAACCATAGAATGTAGTTTCACGTACTTGTGTCTATTTTGTAAATCATTTATAAAACCTGCATGTATTCTCATCCCAAAAATATTAGATTTTAAAAGTGGGACTATAACTCACTTTCACAGATTTTTACTTCGTCGGGAAGTAAGACTTAGCCACTGGTTGATTCACGAACCTATAACAATATATACATATATATCAAAGTATGTTCAAAATATATTTACAACACTTTTAATATATTTTGATGTTTTAAGTTTATTAAGTCAGCTGTCCTCGTTAGTAACCTACAACTAGTTGTCCACAGTTAGATATACAGAAATAAATAGATAAATATTATCTTGAATCAATCCACGACCCAGTGTATACGTATCTCAGTATTGATCACAACTCAAACTATACATATTTTGGAATCAACCTCAACCCTGTATAGCTAACTCCAACATTCACATATAAAGTGTCTATGGTTGTTCCGAAATATATATAGATGTGTCGACATGATAGGTCGAAACATTGTATACGTGTCTATGGTATCTCAAGATTACATAATATACAATACAAGTTGATTAAGTTATGGTTGGAATAGATTTGTTACCAATTTTCACGTAGCTAAAATGAGAAAAATTATCCAATCTTGTTTTACCCATAACTTCTTCATTTTAAATCCGTTTTGAGTGAATCAAATTGCTATGGTTTCATATTGAACTCTATTTTATGAATCTAAACAGAAAATGTATAGGTTTATAGTCGGAAAAATAAGTTACAAGTCATTTTTTTAAAGGTAGTCATTTCAGTCAAAAGAACGACGTCTAGATGATCATTTTAGAAAACATACTTCCACTTTGAGTTTAACCATAATTTTTGGATATAGTTTCATGTTCATAATAAAAATCATTTTCTCAGAATAACAACTTTTAAATCAAAGTTTATCATAGTTTTGAATTAACTAACCCAAAACAGCCCGCGGTGTTACTACGACGGCGTAAATCCGGTTTTACGGTGTTTTTCGTGTTTTCAGGTTTTAAATCATTAAGTTAGCATATCATATAGATATAGAACATGTGTTTAGTTGCTTTTAAAAGTCAAGTTAGAAGGATTAACTTTTGTTTGCGAACAAGTTTAGAATTAACTAAACTATGTTCTAGTGATTACAAGTTTAAACCTTCGAATAAGATAGCTTTATATATATGAATCGAATGATGTTATGAACATCATTACTACCTTAAGTTCCTTGGATAAACCTACTGGAAAAGAGAAAAATGGATCTAGCTTCAACGGATCCTTGGATGGCTCGAAGTTCTTGAAGCAGAATCATGACACGAAAACAAGTTCAAGTAAGATCATCACTTGAAATAAGATTGTTATAGTTATATAAATTGAACCAAAGTTTGAATATGATTATTACCTTGTATTAGAATGATAACCTACTGTAAGAAACAAAGATTTCTCGAGGTTGGATGATCACCTTACAAGATTGGAAGTGAGCTAGCAAACTTGAAAGTATTCTTGATTTTATGTAACTAGAACTTGTAGAATATATGAAGAACACTTAGAACTTGAAGATAGAACTTGAGAGAGATCAATTAGATGAAGAAAATTGAAGAATGAAAGTGTTTGTAGGTGTTTTTGGTCGTTGGTGTATGGATTAGATATAAAGGATATGTAATTTTGTTTTCATGTAAATAAGTCATGAATGATTACTCATATTTTTGTAATTTTATGAGATATTTCATGCTAGTTGCCAAATGATGGTTCCCACATGTGTTAGGTGACTCACATGGGCTGCTAAGAGCTGATCATTGGAGTGTATATACCAATAGTACATACATCTAAAAGCTGTGTATTGTACGAGTACGAATACGGGTGCATACGAGTAGAATTTGTTAATGAAACTGAACGAGGATGTAATTGTAAGCATTTTTGTTAAGTAGAAGTATTTTGATAAGTGTATTGAAGTCTTTCAAAAGTGTATAAATACATATTAAAACACTACATGTATATACATTTTAACTGAGTCGTTAAGTCATCGTTAGTCGTTACATGTAAGTGTTGTTTTGAAACCTTTAGGTTAACGATCTTATTAAATGTTTTTAACCCAATGTTTATAATATAAAATGAGATTTTAAATTATTATATTATCATGATATTATCATGTATGAATATCTCTTAATATGATATATATACATTAAATGTCTTTACAACGATAATCGTTACATATATGTCTCGTTTAAAAATCATTAAGTTAGTAGTCTTGTTTTTACATATGTAGTTCATTGTTAATATACTTAATGATATGTTTACTTATCATAGTATCATGTTAACTATATATATATATCCATATATATGTCATCATATAGTTTTTACAAGTTTTAACGTTCGTGAATCACCGGTCAACTTGGGTGGTCAATTGTCTATATGAAACATATTTCAATTAATCAAGTCTTAACAAGTTTGATTGCTTAACATGTTGGAAACATTTAATCATGTAAATATCAATCTCAATTAATATATATAAACATGGAAAAGTTCGGGTCACTACACCAATGTTAGCCCATATTTGTCTACTAATATCACAAGCAGCAAACACATGAAATTCTGTTTCTGGATTCACTTCGCACCACACACATGAAAGATTGGGGAGCAGAACACCCTTAAGCACAAGATTATCCTTTGTAGCAAGACGATGCATCTTTAAACGCCAAATAAAAATGTTGATTTTAATCAAACAATGAGAGTACCATACCGTTGGATGAGCATAAGAGGCTAACGAATGTTGGTCAATCATAACACTTGCTTCGGCAACATTGAACATATGAGCAGAATGACCATTACAAATCCAAACATCAGCATTAGTAGATAAAGGAACATTTAGAAGGAGATCGAGCAGTTGGTTAAAGGAAGATAATTCAATACCACCACGAGGATCACGCCTCCAAAACCATGACCAAGCGCCTTCGAAAAAACGATCTGCAACAGTGTCTGATTTTCTTTCATCTAAAGCTAGTAACCGAGGGAAACGATCAGCAAGAGGGATCCCCTCTAGCCATGGATCATACCAAAAACTGGTAAGCGAGCCATTACCCAACTTGAATTTTCTCCCACTCTTTTTAATTGAGTATTTATATTTATTTTTTTATTATATTTATTTTACATTCTTTCAAGTTTCTATTTTTTCATTTTCTCCCCTTACAATTTTTTTTTTACAATTCTTATGAAATTCATAATTTTAATTTTCACTTCTCTAAGTATTCTTTTTCTTTCTCCTTTTTTCTTCCCTCAACTTTTACTCTTAATTTTACGTTTTCAGTTGTTCCACTTTAATATTTATTTTTATTTTTATATTTTTCGTATAGCTTAACAAAATATTATAAAATATACAAAGTAAAATCTGATATCAGTTATAAACTCCCAAACATAATTGTTGTTGAACCAATTATAGATAACGTACAATTCGTAATCCATCTTACTAATGATCAACAAAACACAAAAAAAAAAAAAAAAAAAAAAAAAAAAAAAAAAAAAGCAACGTCAACACGTGACTGTCAACAAATCTTGTTATAGTTAATTATACGTAAAGAGTATTGAGGTTTGTTTGGATACTTCTCCCCATATTCATCTTTAGTATATTATTAATCTCCCGATGTATATCTTTATAATTATTTATACCTGAAATGTAAATTTATTTTTTATGAATATCTTACTCTTTAGTATATTATTAATCTCGTACGATTGCTATGGAATCTTTCCAATATTTATGTAAATAAACACATATATACTCTATCCCTTTCAAATATAGGGGTGAATCATGAAATACTAACGTCTATAATCTATAATCTATAATTTCGATCAATATATAAAACCGAAGTCAGTCTCAGGTGGTCTGCAAATCCACACCCCAATATACGGCGTACATCACACAGTTTTTTTTTACGAAGGAAAAAAAAAAAAAAAAAAAAACACTGCAATCATGTTGTACGGTTGAATTATTTATAGAAAATCTTGGGTCTAAGGTACTGGACTTGGCATCTCTTACATAAGTCCAAATGTATTATGATGAGCAAACATGCCACCATTACTATTTTTCTTTTTACTTTTTATATGCCATCTATCTTGATTTTCTTTTTGTTTGTCATCTATCTATGTCTAAATAAAAATATCTATTTTTTAGAGTAACATAAACAGATAAACTTTCATTAAATTGTTTATTTATTTTCATTATAAGTTCTAATAATGAATTGTCATATACAATTATAAAAAATGCTAGGTTGACTTGTTCGTTATAAGGTACGTCAAAGGTTAAACGTTATTAGAAAGTCATTACTCACACACTCTCACCGCTTATCATGATTATATACATAAAGATCCATTTCAAGACTTGACTTGAACTTCCAACGATAGTTGGTTTTAATATGAGACCAGGGATAGGGATAGGAATAGAGATGGGGAGAAGATGAATATGCTAGCGATTCTGATAGTCTGGATGATAGTTATGAAGATAGTCTGGATGATAGTTATGAAGAGAGCTCAGAACCCATTGATTCGGATGACATGTCTGGAAGTGTTGCATCATATGATTCATTGAAGAAGGAATCGATATTACCAGAGGATAATAATGATAATTGATGACAAGGTTAACGTCAACGATGATGATGAAGCAATTGATGATACCGGGGACAAGTATTCCGGCAGAGACACCGGAGATATAAGAGCGCCGGTTAATTCTCCTGATGAGGAAGACCAAGAGTCTAGGTGTTACGGGATTGATGCATTGTTTGGGGATAACGAAGAGGTGGTGGCAGACTCCTGTGATGATTACTCAGGAAACCCTAGTTTCAAGAAAGATCATGGGACACTTGTGTTAATTCGGCGGTATTAAAGCATATGACTGGCCAAGGAATTAATGCCAGAGGTAATGAGGCAGGCGAATTTAATTCAAATGAGAATATGGATAGTTCAACACAATCACAAACCAATAAACCCAAGTGAAGCGACCCGTCCTAATCCATCCGGACGAAGTCCGTATCGATTATAAACGATTCACAATAGTTGATTACATCGCGAGATACTTGACCTCTATATGATACATTTTACAAACATTGCATTCGTTTTTAAAAGATAAACTTTTATTTCATCGAAAGTTAACAGCATGCATACCATTTCACAATATATCCAACTATAAATGACTTAATAATAATCTTGATGAACTCAACGACTCGAATGCAACGTCTTTTGAAATATGTCATGAATGACTCCAAGTAATATCCCTAAAATGAGCAAATGCACAGCGAAAGATTTCTTTCGTACCTGAGAATAAACATGCTTTAAAGTGTCAACCAAAAGGTTGGTGAGTTCATTAGTTTAACATAAACAATCGTTTCCATCATTTTAATAGACCACAAGATTTTCATTTCTCATAAATAAACGTCCCATGCATAGAGACAAAAATATCATTCATATGGATTAAACACCTGGTAACCGACATTCACAATATGCATATAAGAATATCCCCATCATTCCGGGATCCTCCTTCGGACATGATATAAATTTCGAAGTACTAAAGCATCCGGTACTTTGGATGGGGCTTGTTGGGCCTGATAGATCTATCTTTAGATTTCGCGTCAATTAGGGTGTCTGTTCCCTAATTCTTAGATTACCAGACTTAATAAAAAGGGGCATATTCGATTTCGATCATTCACCCACATAATGTAGTTTCAATTACTTGTGTCTATTTCGTAAAACATTTATAAAAATTGCGCATGTATTCTCAGCCCAAAAATATAAAGAGTAAAAAGGCAAATGAAACTCACCTAATGTATTTTGTAGTAAAAATACATATAATTACTTTGAACAACTAAACAATGCAGGGTTGGCCTTGGATTCACGAACCTATATCATTTGTATATATATTAATACATATAATTGTAATCAATCAGTTTTTCAGTTTCAAACTTTTTCTGAGCTTTGCCAACATACAATTCTTTATCATCAACTTTCAACGATTAAGGTCGTTTACGGTTGTCTACGGTTTCTGCTGCTTCATTCAGCTTTTTCAAAGTTCAATGTATTGATTTGTAGACTGAGTGCTGTTCAGAATATCAGAATTGAAGATCAAAATTTCCAGGAATTACACGTTATATTTATATATAACTGTTGAAGTGAAAACGCTTGCGAGATTCGAGATTAATGATTGATGATTCCCGATTGTTGGTATGGAAATTATTGTTACAAGATGTAGATGGATATATGATAGGGTTTTGATGGTTATAATGATTTTCGAAAAGTCAAAGATCAATGAAGCTGTTGGTAAGTTTACTGCTAATTAGGTGAGATATAAACGGTTATTCGGTAACGATGACGAAAAGACAACGTATATATCAAGGTTATTATAAGGTTGTTTCGAACGAAAAGTCGAGGTTGACTTGCTGGAGCTGTGACCAAATTGGCTAATTTGAAAAAGGATTGCAATATTATTTTCGGTAATAACAACGCCAAAGGAGCTATCACAGATACGTGTTAAACGTTTACTCAGGTTCCGAGAGTTTTCAAGTGCATAACTATATGCATCAATCTCTTCTTACGTAGATGAAGTGCGGTTGGTTCATCCTCTCGATTGAGGTGTTTTCAAGAATCACGAAAGGTTTGAACGCAGATTGTAATCGTCAAGATACAAATGAGGTTTAAGATGAAATCAAGTGGCAAACTTGAAGAAGTGTTTAGTTTCATATGTTATAATCAATATTTTAATTCATTTTAATTGTCCACTATTATTAGTCCACAGTCGATAGTCCACAGTTAACAGTCCAATAATTCATATATAGTTTAATATATAATATTCGAATTAATTAATACGTATCGTGACCCGTATTCGTCTCAGACTCGATCACAACTCAAACTATATATATTATTGTAGAATCAACCTCAACCCTGTATAGAGAACTCGACCATTACTGCATATAGAGTGTCTATGGTGATTCTAAATAATATATATAGATGCGTCGATATGATATGTCAAAACCTTGTATACGTGTCCCGATATTTAAAGTGCGTAAAATAAATACAGAAATTAAATGACAATAAATAAAATGCGTAAAGTAAATAACAGAAATTAAATGACGATAAATAAAAATTGCGATAATTAAATTACGATAAATAAATTGCGATAAATAAGTGTAATACGGAATTAACAGTTAGCTAGGAACAGTTAGCTAGGATTTTGTTAGCGCGAATCCTTAACAAAATTTTCATAGTTAATTTGTCTGTTTCTAACAAATTTTATTTTGTCAAATGTTTTCTTCATTATGCCACTTGTTGGATTCTGATAGATCAAAATCCAAATATGAAATTGAATGAAAATGGTATTTCGGTGGTGAACGGTTACGTATAACTGTGAATGTAAGTAGGATAATAAATGACTGTTGAATCAGATTTGAAAAATGTAATGTGTAACTTATTAATGCGAAATCTAAATATTCCTCAGGTATTACCTACCCGTTAAAATATTTTCACCATTAACAGTTTGTACAATAAAAATTTTAATTACAATCTCTATGAGATCTGGAAAAGGATCGACATCACAGCAAGGTCAACTCTCAGATTAAGTTTCTCTTTGCAATGGATGTTACTGGGATTCGATTGGCAACTGGAGGGCATCTTCCAGGCTGAAAAGATTAAAGGATATGGCCAGGGGAGGGGTGGATTTGTCAAAGGATAATTGGCACAAGTGTAAGAGGTGTTGTAAGACTTCAAAAGTAATCGGCAAATCGAAATCAAGTTTGCAAGCCACTAAAGTGTATTCGATGGATGAGGGTGATTCTGGGGAGCACTCAATCAACAACGTGGAGCTAAAGGAGTTCGGGGAGCAGATCGGTTTAAGGTGGCCAAGCACCACTCCTCAATAGGTTTTTCTTTATTTTGATTCGTCTGTTCAGGTTTAATTATGAAGATCCTCTCTCTTAATGTTCGCGGATTCGGGGTTAAGGGTAAATTTGGATGGGTTAAAAGTGTGTGTTTTAGTGAGAAATCGGACATTGCGGTCTTTCAAGAGACCAAATGTAGAAGTTTAAACGACAATTGGGTCCATGCCTTGTGGGGTAGTGATAATTGTGACATTGTTCAAAAGGAGGCCATAGGGAACTCGGGGGGTTTACTAGTAATATGGGACACCTCGAGGTTTACTGTGGAAGGGGCGGTTACCGATGAGTTTTTCATAGCTATCAGGGAAAAGTGGTGCGGTTCAGGGCATGAATCAATAATTGTGAATGTCTATGGACCGCACAACGATGAGAAGAAAAAAAGTATGTGGGATTCCCTAGATGAGATTATTAGTAAATTCGACTCGGCGTGGGTTGTATGTGGAGATTTTAACGAGGTAAGGTGCCATACGGATAGGTTGAATTGTGTGTTTCATCATGTTCGTGCCTCACGGTTCAACGACTTTATTTTAAAAAACAATTTGATTGAGATCCCGTTCAACGGAAGGAGGTTCACTCGTATTAGTGATGATGGCACAAAGTTTAGTAAACTTGATCGTTTCCTTGTAAATGACAACTTTATTAGCCTTTGGGTTGATCTATCGGTTATTCCTATTGACTGTAGAGAGTCGGATCATTGTCCAATATTACTTAGGGATCGGGTTATTGACTTTGGCTCGAAGCCTTTTAAGGTGTTTGATGAATGGTTTAGTAAGGTAGGTGTCGACAAGGTTATCCTCGAGGCTTGGAGTAAAGAGGTGCACGGGTCTAGGCGAGATGACATTTTTAGGGATAGATTAAAAAATGTTAAAAAGGACTTGAAGGCTTGGAGTATAAAGGATTTTGGTAACTTGGATGCGGAAATTAATGAGTTAAAGGTTAAGGCTTCTAAACTGGAAAACTTAGCCGAATTAGGGAATATTAGTGATGATGATCGGGTGAGATGGTTAGAAACTCGTAGGAAATGGATCGAGAAAGAAAAGTCCAAGGCAGGGATGTTGAAACAAAAGGCTCGTATAAGGTGGATTTTGGAAGGCGATGAAAACTCCAAATACTTCCACTTGTCTCACCGTAGAAAATACAATAAGTGTAATATTCGTGGCTTGAGCATAAATGGTTCTTGGAATGAGGATCCTTTGGTGGTGAAAAGTAATATCCTTGAGCATTTTAAAAATATTTTCAGTGAAAAAAACATCAACCGGCCATCGTTGTGGGCCACCTTCGAGTCTGATATCCGTACTACATGTTCACTCAGCTACAGTACATGTATGGGTAATGGACAGGCTGCTGATTCAGATCATGTGGTTGGCTAAAACGTGAATAATGGGCATGCTGATCAGGCCAGGGCCGTCGGTCAGACAAGTGTGACGAATCCAGTTGGGCCATCGGGTAACAGTGGTCAGTCTGGGCCTGAAGGAATTCCTTATTTCTCTTCCACGAGTCCAAATGTACATTCAAGTGGTATTGGGTCGGGGCTGAACAGATTATCAAGTGTGGAATCAAATGCTTTAGAAGTTAAATTTAGTGAAGCCGAAATTTGGGAGGCAATTAAGGGGTGTGGTAGCTCGAAAGCTCCTGGGCCGGACGGATTTAATATGGGTTTCTACAAGAAATTTTGGTACGTTATCAAAGACGATCTAATAGAGGCAATCAATTGGTTTGGGAGCACGGGGAAATATCTAAGGGGTGTAACGCGTCCTTTATAACGTTGGTACCCAAAAATTCGGATCCAATTTGCTTAAACGACTATCGACCAATTAGTTTGATAGGGAGCTATTACAAGATCATCGCGACGCTTCTTTCAAACCGACTCAAAAAGGTGGTTCCTAGTCTTGTTGACACCGAGCAAAGTGCATTTATAAAGGGGCGAAATGTCTTGGATGGTGTCCTTATTGCTAACGAAACTCTTTCGTTCCTAAAGCGTAAGCGGACTAAAAGCTTTATATTCAAGGTCGATTTTGAGAAGGCTTTCGATAGCCTTAATGGGGATTTCTTACTTGAAGTAATGGGAATTATGAGGTTCGGGTCAAAATGGAAAAGATGGATTCTATCATGCTTCAAATCGGCCTCCATTTCAATCCTAGTCAACGGATCACCTACTAATGAATTCAATCTAGGGAGGGGAGTTAGACAAGGAGACCCGCTCTCCCCTTTTCTTTTTATTCTTGCAGCGGAAGGATTGAATGTGCTTACTAAAAGTGCGTTGGCAAAGAAAATGTTATTGGGGGTGGAAGTAGGGGCGGATAAAGTTATGATATCACACCTACAATATGCGGATGACACAATTTTCTTCGGATCTTGGGATGAAGGAAATGTTTGTAACCTCATGAAACTACTAAAATGTTTTGAGTTGACTTTGGGTCTTAAGGTTAATTATCACAAAATCAAGTTAATGGGGATCGGGGTGGAAAACGGGGTAGTTGAGAACATGGCTAGAATCTTTGGTTGTAAAGTTGGTTCTACGCCCTTCACATATCTTGGTCTCCCCGTTGGTGGCAATATGAAAAGGGAGGAAAGTTGGAAACCGGTTATTTGTAAATTCGAGAAAAGACTTGCGGATTGAAAGGCTCGTACGGTATCTTTTGGTGGGCGTTTAACACTTGTAAAAGCGGTTCTCAATAGTCTCCCGTTGTACTACTTCTCGCTCTTCCGTGCTCCGCCATGTGTGCTTAAACATCTTGAGAGTGTAAGACGTTCCTTTTTTTGGGGTGGGTCGGGTAATAAATCAAAAATGGCTTGGGTCAAATGGGATGATACGATTCTACCTTATTGTGCGGGCGGGTTAAATTTGGGCTCTTTATAATGTAAAAATATGGCTTTGATAGGCAAATTTTGGTGGAGGTTTAAAACCAAAACCAACTCTTTGTGGGTCAAAGTCATCTCGAGCATATATGGTTCTTCGGGGGGACTTGCACTCAATGATCCATCTCACTTTGATTCCTTTAAATCAATTTAGAGTGGCATCATTAAGTGCGGGTTAGACATTGAGAAAACTAACATTCCGTTTAGAAAACTTTTTGTCAAAGAAATAGGTGACGGTGCGTCAACTTCTTTTTGGAAAGAGATTTGGCTTGGAGAAGTGGCTCTAAAAGATAGATTCAAGCGGTTGGCAAAACTTGAGAACAACTTGGCGGTTTCGGTCAAAGATCGACTACTTTGGGATGGGGTAAATTGTGCGGGTAATTGGTCTTGGGTTAGAACTCATTCCGGACGATCTAGTGGTGAATTGGATAGTCTTGAAGAGCTACTTGTTGGTGTGGTTATCGATCCCGCAAAGCATGATTAATGGAAGTGGACGGTGGGGGGTAACAGGAACTTCACAACAAAATCACTAACGGATTTGATTGAAGGAAACGTTATTCCTCGAGGTACTCATTGTGATGAAACTTTACGAAACAAATTAGTACCTATAAAAATAGAAGTTTTTGTTTGGCGGACAAGGAGGAAAAGGCTTCCTACTCTAGTTGAATTGGACAAAAGAGGGATTGATTTACACTCGGTCCGTTGTCCACTTTGTGATGAGGACATCGAATCGATCGATCATTCCCTTTTTTGTGCAAACATGTCATCGAGGTTTGGAACAAAGTCTTCAATTGGTGGGGCCAAGGTAACTTCAACCCACGTAACTTGGATGCGGTTTTCACGGATGCGGGTCAATCAACTTCGGGACTTGGTAAATGCATTTGGCAAGAGGTATTATGGTCAAGTTGCTACCTTATTTGGAAGAACCGTAATCAAAAGGTTTTTTCGAATAAAACTTGGAATTTTCCGGTTGCGCTTAATGAAATCCAAGTGAAAAGCTATGAATGGGTCGCGAAGAGGAGCAAGGACAAGATTATAGATTTTTAGCACAATTGGATTCATAACCCACGATTCTTTCTACAATAGGCTTTAAAAATTGCGAAGTTCATGGTCCAAGTTGTCAACTTGACATCTTCATCTAAGTCTTCTATGTAAAATTGATGTATATATAATTCGAGATACTGTGAGCACTATATAGCTCCTATGTTCATGTACTGTGACGATTGGTGAGTAATAAAATTCTGTTACCTTAAAAAAAAGATATTCATAAAAAATAAATTTACATTTCAGGTATAAATAATTATAAAGATATACATCGGGAGACCATAAAATTTTATTGTTTTATATATATACGTGACTCACATTTGAAAATGATTTTGCATATCACTCAATTTTATTTTTTCGTATTTATAGGCCACCCAAATACACTTTGTATATATATAATATGTTTTATTTAGGTGTTGTTTGTATTTTAAGATGTTTTTATAGAAGATCTGCAAATCACATCTGTAGAAAAGGTGTAGTCTGAAGATCTGTAAGTTAATTATTGAAGACGGTTTGTTTTTATATCTGCTAAATACAATTTAAAACCTCCTTTTACTATATATGTTTTTTATTTTTTTAATTTATTCATCCTAAATTCATAAATTTTTTTAACTTTTTAATATACACTTGAAGTTAATTAATTTTTAATAACTTTATAATATGGACTCACCAAAGTCTTGCATCAGTTTACGATCATTATTATTATTATTGTTATTATTAATTATTAAATTATTATTATTATTATTATTATTATTATTATTATTATTATTATATGTAGAGAAATGTGACAAATTGACATCTTCCTGGAGATCTGAGAACAAACAGAGATAATATCGGAAGAAATCAAATTGATTCTCTCTTTTCATAGAACTTTTCGTTATTGTTGATTTAATATAATATACGAAGTATATTGTTTGGGTTTCATACAGCTCTCGAACTTTTCTTTTTTCCCCAGATGATATCAAACCCAAACAACAGATAATCATACTCATATAAAAAACAGATGGTTAAAAGAAATCAAGTTATTTGCACAAAGAATATACGAGAGGAGGTAGTGTAGCCGGAAGTGGTGACGCCGGAAGTGGTGACGCCGGAACCGGTTACACCGGAAGTGGTGACACCGGAGATGGTGGGTAGTAGGTGGAGAAGAATTGGAAGAAAGGAGATGAATGTGATAAGATAACAGATAATCAATCAGATGAAAATGTCTTATAATTTGAGAAGCTCTATTTTATAGCTTCTAATTTGAAGACATTTAAAGATCTTATTTTGTTTCATATCTTCGAAAAAACAAACAATCTTCAATAAAAACGTCTGCCCGCCTGCAGACATAAGACCCAACAAGGTCTGCCATAGTAAAAACAAACAACACCTTAAAGTAGGATATGTCACTTATTCTTAAAGTCTAAACCTAAAGTTAATAAATGAAATTAAAGATTGCATAATGACAAAGCAATAGTACTAACTAGTCCGTAGCAGTCCGCGCAATGCGGCGGGGGCTTTTGGCCTGCATGTTCGTATCTAACGTAGCGTTGTGTTTGTACAGAGAGACAAACAGCCCATGTGTTAAGACCCGTTTATATGTCGGTGTGGTTAGCATTTTTAAAAAGGTATCCGTTTCGGACGTAGTTAGTCTCGTTTTGTTCGTAAAATTATTTTAAGTTTAATGGTAGTAGCGGTGAAAATTAATTCGCAATGAGTAGGAAGATAGGGCCCGTTGAAATTTACAGTAAGTTTTTTTTTTATTTAAATTAAAAATGAAGTTACACTTTTAACCCCTGCAGAATTTAAGAGTTCAAGATAGTTGAGGGGGTAAAGTTAAAATTCTCAGTGTGAATGGGAGGTGTTGAACGACAAAAAAAAAATAATGGGAACGACATAAGTCCCATCTCTTTTACGTAGTAATATATATATATATATATATATATATATATATATATATATATATATATATATATATATATATATATATATATATATATATATAATTAATAATAGAGTAATGAAATCAAAAGATATACTCCTATGTTGGATGGATGGGTGCTCTCAAAAGGCCAATAGAGGTAGAGACATAAATTTAAGATAGGCGTAATATATATTGTTGGTTAATAATGCCAATGTGTTAGGATAACAGTTTTGATATAAAAATAAATCCATATATGTATAACCATCATAAATAACAAGAGTTCGTAGAGCATTCACTTTCTATACCAAACGGATAACACTTTTAAAGTGTCAAAACGAGTCAAACATATAAAATTCGTTTGTTAAACAAAGTGTTCAACGACCGATTTTAAACTAATCATCAAAGTTCAGTTGTTTCAACGGTGAGACGACACTATATAGTGCTGACTCAACAGAAGACACAACATAAAGTTGTAATGACTAAAGAAAGGATGTCACTTGAGTTGTGTTGATTCAGAGAAGGGACACCAAGAAAGCTCTGATGACTCAACATGACTCAACAAGAACTATTGACTGAGTAAATTAAGAAGCATCAAAGAAATCTCTGTTAGCCGATAATGTGACGACCCGAGAATTTCCGATCAAATTTAAACTTTATCTTTAATTGGTTCCGACACGATAAGCAAGGGCTGTAAAGTCGAGTCTCAAAATTTTTGAACTGTTTATATAGATTCATTTAACCTTTGGCTACTTCCGACGATTCACGAACAAGTGTGTGTAAATAATTATGTATGTACATATATATATATATATATATATATATATATATATATATAAGAGTATATATATAAAATTTTCAAATTAATAAAGTACACTTTAATCAAAATGAATTAAAGATGTAAAATAATAAACAGAATGTCTAAGTTACTATTAAAAAATAAAAATAAAAATACATACATATATATATATATATATATATATATATATATATATATATATATATATATATATATATATATATATATATAGAATTACAAGTTTAGATATAGTGATACATCAATATTATTATTATTACTCCCATTATTATTAATGATATTAAAAATTATATTATTATTTGTATTATTAATATTATCATAATATATACTATATAGATATGAAAAATGAAACATGTAACTTGTTATTATTAGTATTAATATTAAGTATTATCATTAAAAATCATTATTTTTAAATGATCAATATCATTTTTATAATTATTATTATAATCATCATTAATTATATTAGTGTTATTGATATTACTATCATTATAATACAACTTATTAACTTTTATCATTACTTTTATTATTACTAATATCCGTATTAGTATTATGTAAAAATGGAAATATGTAATTTGTTATACCTAAATTATTAATTGTGTTATTATTAGACATTATTATTACATTATCAATAACAATTATTATTATTATTATTATTATAGTTATCCCTATTATTATTAGAAAATAATACAATTTAGTATCGAGTATTATTAATAATATTATTATTATTATTATCATTTTCATTATTATCATTATTATTGTTGACTAATATTGTTATTATTAATTATTATTATTATAATTATTTATATAATATAATTAATATTAATATTAATATTAATATTATACCTATTTAATTATTACTGAAAACACTGAACCAGATAAGAAGCTGGAATCCATTCACATCTTAATCGAATATTTTTGTGATTTTGTTTTTGTCATCAAAATCGTTATACATCCACATCATTCGTACAAATCAACTGTAAATCATAAACTACTTTTATATTTTTTATTCTGTCTTCCTGCTCCCAATTTATTCTGTGATAATTCATTCAACTCATTATTTCCTTATCAATTATCAATCATAACTATTTTGTGTTATTGATTGAATTTAAAGAAGAAAAAAAAAGGCAAGAACAAAAACTCGTACCCTGTTCTTATTACCTTTTCATCAAAATCTCGAATTCAAGCTCAATTTCAAAAAGTAATAATGCATAAAGGTTAGAAACCTTTTGTTGAATCTATCTGCAAAATCTCAAACCTCAAATCTTTATATTGAGTTTGAATTTTGGAGTCCAAATTTTCGAGTAAAAAGTCAAATAAATGTTCAAAGATCAAATTGAAGTTTTAAATGACGTTTCTGTTGAAATTGACGATTTCTAAAGATTCTATAAATGATTTGTAACACATTTTATGATGTAATCAAGATCTAAAAACGTCCAAAGATTTAAAATCAATATTGGAGTTCCTGAGTTCTTCGAGTGTGCTGTTTCTATTACTCTTTTTATTTTGATTTCCTTGTTCTGATGATTCAAGAACAATCACAACAAATTATAAACCATTTACGTATTGGTTGTTATGGTTGATGGGCTTCTGAACAAAATACACCATCGAAGAAGAAGAAGAAGGAGACCAGTGTAAATGGGTTATAAACTTTTAGTCTGGGTTTTAAAACAGAATTGAAAGGACGGATGGATGGTTAAGGCATGTGTCGGGTATTCGAGAGGTCTTAGGTTCGATCCCTGCTGGTGGCATTTTTTTTTAAAGCCTACTTACATGAGGTATTTTTTTTCTTTAATATTATTATTATTATTATTATTATTTGCTGATATTATTATTATTATTAGAAATATACTTATTATTATTGTTATTGCTACTAATTCAAGATTATAGATCATTTATTATTATTGTTATTATAAAGGTTAAAATTATTATCATTAGGATTATATCTAGAAGTATTATAATTATCATTAGTATTATTAGTATTATTATTATTAATGATTGTATTAAAACAAGTATTATAGTTATTATCATTATTATTACTAAAATAAGTATTAGTTACCAATTATTATTTCTCATAAATAAGATTTCAAATATTATTATTATTATTATTATCCAAATAACACAAACTATTATTATTATTACTAATATTAGTATTAGTATCATTATGTACTTATTAGTATTATTAGAATCATTATTAACATATGTATTATTATTATTATTATCATTATCATTTTATTATTAGTACTATCGTTATTAATAAAATTATTATTGGTAAGACTATTACTAGTAAATCATTAATATCAAAACTACCATTTTTAACAAATAAATATTTGGTACATAAAACATACTTATTACATATACTACAATTATATTAATATTCCATATAACTATATATAAGACATATTAACATTCCTTATATAAATACTTACATACAACAAATTTGATATTTTTAATATAATACTAAATATATATATATTTGGATATTTAAAAATAACTAAATGTATTGATTTTTAATCATTTTAAATACATATAAAATAAATATATATAACATATACTCTAAGATAAAATATAAGTATATAATTTTAAGTGGAATTTAATATAAAGTATATAAACTACAAACACATAAATAATATATAATTAATAAAGGAAATTATGTGATTTCCATTATATGTTTTAATAGATATACAATTGATATAGGTTCGTGAATCCGAGGATAACCCTGCATTGTTCAATATCGTCATATGTATTTTTACTATAAAATACAGTACAGTGAGTTTCATTTGCTCCCTTTTAAATGCTTTTGCAATATATATTTTTGGGACTGAGAATACATGCGCTTTTATAACTGTTTTACGAAATAGACACAAGTAATTTAAACTACATTATATGGTTGAATGGATCGAAGCCGAATATACCCCTTTTAGCTTGGTAGCCTAAGAATTAGGGGACAGACCCCCTAATTGACGCGAATTCTAATGATAGATCTATCGGGCCCAACAAGCCCCATCTGGAATTTGGAATGCTTTAGTACTTCGATTTTATCATGTCCGATCCCGGAATGATGGGGATATTCTATATGCATCTTGTTAATGTCGGTTACCAGGTGTTCAATCCATATGAATGATATTTTTTCTCTATATAGTTTGCGAAATGACTGATATGAGATGGATGTTTATGAAAAATGAAAATATTGTGGTCTATTAAAATGATAGAAATGAATGTTTATGATAAACTAATGAACTCACCAACCTTTTAGTTTACACTTTAAAGCATGTTTATTCTCAGGTAGTAAGGAATTCATCCGCTGTGCATTTGCTCATTATAGAGATATTACTTGGAGTCATTCATGACATATTTCAAAAGACGTTTCATTCGAGTCGGTGAGTTCATCAAGATTAATATTAAGTCAATTATAGTTGGATATATTATGAAATGGTATGCATGCTGTCAACTTTTGATGTAATGAAAGGTTGTCTTTTAAAAACAAATGCAACGTTTGTAAAATGTATCATATAGAGGTCAAATACCTCGCGATGTAATCATATGTTATTGTATTCGTCTTTATGGATTAGGACGGGTCGCTTCATGTGGTATCAGAGCGGTGGTTTTAGCGAACCAGGTCTTGCATTAGTGTATCTAACTAGTAGTTGTTAGGATGCATTGGTGAGTATGGACTTCGACCGGTTCTGAATGTTAAAAGTTTTGCTTATCATTTTTAGTCAGAAATCATCTGCTTATCATCCTTAGAAAATTACCTGCTTATCATTCCTAGTCTAGACACATCTTATTGCATTGATTGCATGAATAGTGTATAGACAAATCCATATCTTAGCGTATATGTTACTGTAGACTTTATCTGACACGTTTCCTTAATTTCCTCCGTAATCTACGGGAACTTCTGTACTATATTCGATATTCTATATAATTAGAATATTATCCAATAACCGAAAATCATTTCATATCGAAAATCCTCTAACTGATCATAAGAAATGGATCCTACACCTAGCTTGGATTCCATTAGTTCCAGAAGCAATTTCGAGATGCGTATTGAAGTAGACTCCGAAGTCAATGAACCTGAAGTGTCTCCACCGTTTAGCTATTTTTCTTTCTGGAAGAGATGAGGGTGGGTCCGAGACTTACTCACTCGATGAAGAAATGAAGAAGGAGAGCCCTACCGAGAACCAAACTTACCTCCTAACATCGGAGAAAACGATGTACTCACCGGTGAACCTATGCGCAACACTGTATTCACCCTTCTTGCGAAAGTTTTCCATCTCGAATGTCGCATTACTGCAATCTCAGAAAATATTCAACCTCTACTTCCGAATACCAATCGAAGGGGAATATTAGAAGAAGTTAGGAAACTTAGAATTGATAATCATGATCTATCGAATCAGATGAGTGGATGGATAGAAATGATAGAGGGTAGGATAGAAACCCTGACAAGAATGGTGTGTGATCTACAAGCTATACTTACTGCACCAACATCATCACTAACCTCATCACCAACAACACTTGTAGCACCGACAGTAACAGTACCACCATCAGCAGCACCAGCAGCATAACCAGTACCAACAATAACAACATCATCATACGTCTCAACCTCGCAATCTATACCTCAAGCATAATCATCGTTCTACGAATCGTTCTACATAAACTATCTTCATCCTTCATAGCGATTATGTAATCTCTAATGTTTTAGAGATTATGTACTCTAGTTCTAGCTGTAAATCTGATGAGTTTAATATCACATTGACTCATTAAATCCATGATTACGTCTGAAGAAAATATATATGTATATATGTTTTCATAAAGATTGTAATTAAAAGTTTTATTGTACAAACTGTTAATGGTGAAAATATTTTAACGGGTAGGTAATACCCAAGGAATATTTAGATTCCACATTAATAAGTTACACTGTACATTCTTTGAATCTGATTCAACGATCATTTACTATCCTACTTACATCCACAGACATACGTATTCGTTCACCACAGAATAACCATTTTCATTCAAATTTCATATTTAGATTTTGACCTATCAGAATCCAACAAGTGGCATAATGAAGAAAACATTGGACAAAATAAAATTTGTTAGAAACAAACAAATTAACTATGAGAAAAATTTTGTCAAGAATCCACGCTAACTGTTCCTAGCTAACTGTTCCTAGCTAACTGATTACATTTTATTTATCGCAATTTATTTATCGCAATTTATATTCTCGCAATTTTATTTATCGTCATTTAATTTCTGTTATTTATTTTACGCACTTTAAATATTGGGACACGTATACAAGGTTTTGACATATCATATCGACGCATCTATATATATTATTTGGAATAACCATAGACACTCTATATACTGTAATGATCGAGTTCACTATACAGGGTTGAGGTTGATTCTTAAATAATATATATACTTTGAGTTGTGATCGAGTCTGAGACATGTACACGGGTCACGATACGTATTAATTAATTCGAATATTATATATGAATTATTGAATTGCTAACTGTAGACTAGTAACTGTGGACTACCAACATTGGACAATTAAAATGAATTAAAATATTGATTATAATATATGAAACTAAACAATTCTTCAATTTTGCCACTTGATTTCATCTTAAACCTCAATTGTATCTTGACGATTACAATCTGTGTTCAAACCTTTCATGATTCTTGAAAACACTTCAATCGATAGGATGAATCAACCGCACTTTACCTACGGAAGGAAAGATTTATGCATATAGTTATGCACCTGAGAAACTCTCGACAACTGAGTAAACGTTTAACACGTAGCTGTGCTAATTCCTTAGTGTTATTATTACCCAAAATAACTTGGGAATCCCTTTCAAAGTAGCAAATTTTGTCACAGCTCCAGCAAGTCAACTTCGACTTTTCGTTCGAAACAACCTTATCATAACCTTGATATATATGCGTACTCTTTTATTGTTACCGGAGAACCTTTTATATTCCACCATATTACCAGTAGACATACCAGCAACCTCGTTGTTCTCGGCTTAAATCTCTCTGATAAATTATTATATTTATTCATTAAAACCCTATCATACACTCATCCGCATCTTGTAACGAGAACTGACATATCAATTACCGGTAATCAGCAATCAGTACTTTGAAAACTCACCGCATATCTACATCAACAGTTATATGTATAACATTTATCTCTTAGAATTATGATCTTTCATTCTGAAATTCTGAAAAGCACTCAGTCTGCGAATTAATACTCTGAATTTTGAAAAGTTGAATGAAGCAACAAAAACGGTAAACGATCTCAACAGCCAAAAGTTGATGATAAGGAATTGTATGTTGGCAAAGCTCAGAAAAAGTTTGAAACTAAAAAACTGATTGAGAAAACTGCGAAGGAGTCTCTGAACAAATCACAAGGACTAAACTTGTACATTAAGAATCATGATGATTCTGTTTCTGATGAAATCTTTAACGAATACCTTGCTTCTGACTCCAAACTCTTACGGACAAATTTTCTTCAGCATCCTTCGATATTAGAAATTCCAAGATATCATCGTATCTTTCATTATAAATATCCTCCATATTTCTGAAGATATTTTCATAACTATTCTTATCTGAAATCATTAATCTCTTCATGCTATCAATGTTACATCATATAGAAACTGTTAATTTCTATATTCTGTAAACTTTCAAGCTTAAAATATGAATGTTATTGAAGTAATGTTGGGAACTGATGCATGAGTTAGTATAATATAATGACACTTGATCAACGTGATTATATTACAGTAAGTCATGCTGAGTTTCTAATGGAACGTGATGATTCACAGATCACAACGTCATCATGTGCCATGTTACATAACTCTTTCATCCTGCTTAACTTCTGAACATATCAAGAAAGTATATTCTTGATAGTTCTATTCTCAATGATTTAGGTAATTTAACAAATCCAATCGTGCGATTACGTTCTTTCTTGTTTAGAACATTAAATTCATTCGAAACTCCACACCTATGAATTCTAGACCGTTACTTACGGAGAGAAAGCAAAAAGAATAAAACTCCAAAATAAAAATGGGAGTATAAATCACAGCAAATAAAAGAAAGCATTAACTGTGGATGACAATGATTATAGAAGACAGAAGATGGGACTTTGAAATATAAAGGAAAAATATAAAGCCCAATAACAACACGGAGATTACAAACCGTGGATATTAATACAAATAGCAATATAAAGACACGGTATAATTAAGAATAGTATCATCCCAAGGTAATAGTAGAAGTAAACAGATTTTTCTGGTGGAAGATTAAAAAGAAGGATGACAGAAATGATAACTAGGAAAATATCAAGGATTAGAACGGGATTAAGCATTTTCACAATCTTTTGGATGTATGAACTAAGAAAGAAAGTATAGGAATGGTGAGAATAATGAAATGGAAGAGCTTAATTTATAATGGAAATATCAGACAGAGTAATCGAGGCATATCAACGTATTTAATTATAGAGATCTTAATTTCCTTACTCGCTGAAGAATCAAATCTTTTAGATTTCGAAGATTTTCTTTAAATCCCTTGAATTTCAGAATTCAAACAAGACAACATCAAAAGTTAAGACGAAACTTTATTTATTCACTTCACTCTTTTGTGATAGCTCCATTCGTGCTCTTCGAAAAATTGAATTTTTTTATCCATATTATTCAATGGTGACAAAACTCTATTTATCAACTCATTTTCATCAAGAAGATATTTTTATTGTTAGCCATGACCACCTCACTCAAATTTTGGGACGAAATTTCTTTAACGGGTAGGTACTGTGATGACCCGGGAATTTCCGATTAAATTTAAACTTTATCTTTAATTGGTTCCGACACGATAAGCAAGGGATGTAAAGTCGAGTCTCAAAATTTTTGAACTGTATATATAGATTCATTTAACCTTTGACTACTTCCGACGATTCACGAACAAGTGTGTGTAAATAATTATGTATGTACATATATATAAATATGTATGTATGTATATATAAATATGTATGTATGTATATATATATATATATATATATATATATAAATATAAGAGTATATATATAAAAGTTTCAAATTAATAAAGTACACTTTAATCAAAATGAATTAAAGATGTAAAATAATAAATAGAATGTCTAAGTTACTAATAAAAATATATATATATATATATATATATATATATATATATATATATATATATATATATATATATATATATATATATATATATATATATATATATATATATAAATATAAGAGTATATATATAAAAGTTTCAAATTAATAAAGTACACTTTAATCAAAATGAATTAAGGATGTAAAATAATAAATAGAATGTCTAAGTTACTAATAAAAAATAAAAATAAAATATATATATATATATATATATATATATATATATATATATATATATATATATATATATATATATAATATTAATATATTAATATAATTACAAGTTTAGATATAGTGATACATCAATATTATTATTATTACTCCCATTATTATTAATGATATTAAAATTTATATTATTATTTGTATTATTAATATTATTATAATGTATACTATATAGATATTAAAAATGAAACATGTAACTTGTTATTATTAGTATTAATATTAAGTATTATCATTAAAAATCATTATTTTTAAATGATCAATATCATTTTTATAATTATTATTATAATCATCATTAATTATATTAGTGTTATTGATATTACTATCATTATAATACAACTTATTAACTTTTATCATTACTTTTATTATTACTAATATCCATATCAGTATTAGTATTATGTAAAAATGGAAATATCTAATTTGTTATACCTAAATTATTAATTGTGTTATTATTAGACATTATTATTACATTATCAATAACAATTATTATTATTATAGTTATCCCTATTATTATTAGAAAATAATACAATTTAGTATAGAGTATTATTAATATTATTATTATTATTATCATTTTCATTATTATCATTATTATTTTTGACTAATATTGTTATTATTAATTATTATTATTATAATTATTTATATAATATAATTATTATTAATATTAATATTATTATTAATATTATACCTATTTAATTATTACTGAAAACGTTGAATCAGATAAGAAGCTGGAATCCATTCACATCTTAATCGAATATTTTTGTGATTTTGTTTTTGTCATCTAAATCATTATACATCCACATCATTCGTACAAATCAACTGTAAATCATAAACTACTTTTATATTTTTTATTGTGTCTTCCTGCTCCCAATTTATTATGTCGACAATTTGGATATAAATCCAATGAATTGTTCCATGATTAGTGATAATTCATTCAGCTCATTATTTCCTTATCAATTATCAATCATAACTGTTTTGTGTTATTGATTGGATTTAAAGAAGAAAAAAGGCAAGAACAAAAATTCGTACCCTGTTCTTATTACCTTTTCATCAAAATCTCGAATTCAAGCTCAATTTCAAAAAGTAATAATGCAGAAAGGTTAGAAACCTTTTGTTGAATCTATCTGCAAAATCTCAAACCTCAAATCATTATATTGAATTTGAATTTTGGAGTCAAAATTTTCGAGTAAAAAGTCAAATAAATGTTCAGAGATAAAATTGAAGTTTTAAATGACGTTTCTGTTGAAATTGACGATTTCTAAAGATTCTATAAATGATTTGTAACACATTTTATGATGTAATCAAGATCTAAAAACGTCCAAAGATTTAAAATCAATATTGGAGTTCCTGAGTTCTTCGAGTGTGCTGTTTCTATTACTCTTTTTATTTTGATTTCCTTGTTCTGTTGATTCAAGAACAATCACAACAAATTAATTCAAATTATAAACCATTTACGTATTGGTTATTATGGTTGATGGGCTTCTGAACAAAATACACCATCCAAGAAGAAGAAGGAGACCAGTGTAAATGGGTTATAAACTTTTAGTCTGGGTTTTAAAACAGAATTGTAAGGACGGATGGATGGTTAAGGCATGTGTCGGGTATTCGAGAGGTCTTAGGTTTGATCCCTGCTGGTGGCATTTTTTTTAAAGCCTACTTACATGAGGTAGGTTTTTTTTCTTTATTATTATTATTATTATTATTATTATTATTATTATTATTATTATTATTATTATTATTATTATTATTATTATTATTATTATTATTATTATTTACTGATATTGTTATTATTATTAGAAATATACTTATTATTATTGTTATTGCTACTAATTCAAGATTATAGATCATTTATTATTATTTTTATTATAAAGGTTAAAATTATTATCATTAGGATTATATCTAGAAGTATTATAATTATCATTAGTATTATTAGTATTATTATTATTATTATTAATGATTGTATTAAAACAAGTATTATAGTTGTTATCATTATTATTACTAAAATAAGTATTAGTTACCAATTATTATTTATCATAAATAAGATTTCAAATATAATTATTATTATTATCCAAATAACACAAACTATTATTATTATTACTAATATTAGTATTAGTATCATTATGTACTTATTAGTATTATTAGAATCATTATTAACATATGTATTATTATTATTATTATTATTATCATTATGATTTTATTATTAGTACTATCGTTATTAATAAAATTATTATTGGTAAGACTATTACTTGTAAATCATTAATATCAAAACTATCATTTTTAACAAATAAATATTTGGTACATAAAACATACTTATTACATATACTACAATTATATTAATATTCTATATAACTATATAAAAGATATATTAACATTCCTTATATAAATACTTACATACAAAAAATTTGATATTTTTAATATAATACTATATATATATATATTTGGATATTTAAAAATAACTAAATGTATAGATTTTAATCATTTTAAATACATATAAAATAAATATATATAACATATACTCTAAGATATAATATAAGTATATAATTTTAAGTGGAATTTAATATAAAGTATATAAACTACAAACACATAAATAATATATAATTAATAAAGGAAATTATGTGATTTCCATTATATATTTTAATAGATATACAATTGATATAGGTTCGTGAATCCGAGGCCAACCCTGCATTGTTCAATATCATCATATGTATTTTTACTACAAAATACAGTACAGTGAGTTTTATTTGCTCCCTTTTTAAATGCTTTTGCAATATATATTTTTGGGACTGAGAATACATGCGCTTTTATAACTATTTTACGAAATAGACACAAGTAATTTAAACTACATTATATGGTTGAATGGATCGAAGTTGAATATACCCCTTTTAGCTTGGTAGCCTAAAAATTAGGGAACAGACCCCCTAATTGACGCGAATCCTAAAGATAGATCTATCGGGCCCAACAAGGGCCCGATTCTGGAATTTGGAATGCTTTAGTACTTCGATTTTATCATGTCTGATGGGTGTCCCGGAATGATGGGGATATTCTATATGCATCTTGTTAATATCGATTACCAGGTGTTCAATCCATATGAATGATATTTTTATCTCTATGCAGTTTGCGAAATGACTGATATGAGATGGATGTTTATGAAAAATGAAAATCTTGTGGTCTATTAAAATGATAGAAATGAATGTTTATGATAAACTAATGAACTCACCAACTTTTTGGTTGATACTTTAAAGCATGTTTATTCTCAGGTAGTAAGGAATTCATCCGCTGTGCATTTGCTCGTTATAGAGATATTACTTGGAGTCATTCATGACATATTTCAAAAGACGTTGCATTCGAGTCGTTGAGTTCATCAAGATTAATATTAAGTCAATTATAGTTGGATATATTATGAAATGGTATACATGTTGTCAACTTTTGATGTAATGAAAGGTTGTCTTTTAAAAACAAATGCAACGTTTGTAAAATGTATCATATAGAGGTCAAATACCTCGCGATGTAATCATATGTTATTGTATTCGTCCTTATGGATTAGGACGGGTCGCTTCAAATAAGAAGCAGCAGTAAAGTTCTGCTGGCTTAACATATAACAACTTTAACACCCCGCCAAATTCCCATCTGACGGCGTGTTAATCCAAGTCCCACAGTTAACAGTTACGCCCTCTATATGAGACGTTTAAAGCAATCACATTTAATTTTATTAAAAGTTCACTTTCAAAACATTAGTCAATAATCCCAAAATAGAAACACTGTTGTGATCGTAACCACAAGCCAACAGTATTTAAACAGTTATAAAAGTTTTAAATGCGAAAGTAAATAATGTTCTTTAAATCAAATGCTGACTCCATGGCCAGACACGCAGCAAACACAGCGGAAGCCTACCTCTTAAGGACCTGAGAATAAAAACACGCAAAAACAGGTGAATAATAATGTTGGTAAATCTACACGTTTAAAGTATTGTAGCAGTATCCGAAAAACAGTTATCAGAAAAATAGTTTAGTTTCCTTGACCACGAGATTTTAACGTTTGCATAATCTGAGCACCTGAATACTAGCAACGACCCGAGTACAGAAACCACTATACCCGCCCTTACCTCGTAAAATGTTATAGACTTGTTCGAGTGTATCTAATGTTCAAAGTAAATGCACAACAGTTAATAATGTAGGGTGAGGTAGTCAACCTAACGGATCCGTCCATCTAAATTGTGCTTACACCGATAGTATTAAAAGTATTCAAGCTAGAGGCTTTGTGAACAAACTCAGTACGCATAATAGCGTGTATTCTCATCCCTGAAAACATGTAAAAAGCGGGACTGTAGACTCACCTTAGAATAAAGCTCAGATGACAGACAAAAACTTGTACGGTTTACAGCTGAGTAATGCAACCTAAGTATACGTATTTAGGTTGGTCAACATATGTATCTTAAATAAGGGTGGTTTCATAGTATAAGTTGTCTTATTGCTCGACTCAACGCGTTTCAAAGTAAAAGTCAACTATATCATGCAAGTCAAACAAAGTCAACCGAAGTCAAACCGAAAGTCAAACTTGGTAAATGTGGTCAAATAAAGTCAACATCAGTAGGTTCATGTCAAATGTTGGTCAACATGTCAATCCTAAGTCAAACAACACGTTTCAGGTCATAAATAATCATTTTCACAATTTCAGTTTATCGTTGTGTACAATGTTCATGAACACATAGCATACTTAGCACATTATCTCATAGTACATAATTCAGGTAAACATGGCAAACTCCAGATCATAATTCTACTCAAAATAGATTCCAAAAAGTCCGGCTAGGGTCTCATACGATAATTAAAAGTCAGGAATCAGAAGGGGTACATTTGTAGTTTGCCAAGTCAGTTTCTGACCGCGCACTGATTTTGTTTTGGCTATAACCGGAGCTAGGAACATGCAATTGATACAAGACCAGTGGCCATAGTTCAAGGACAAGTCAAACTAACACATATCAAAAGTTGAGCAATTTTTTTGTAGCCAATTTGTACAGTTTATTCATGCAAGTTGAATGTTCAGTTTTTCAGCTCCATTCAGAAGTCACACAAAGTATGACACTAGCGTGCCCAATGCATAAAGTTTCGAAGTTTGAAATAAACTAACCATAAGTCACATATCATGTCAAAATTCATATTCTAGAGACTTACATGCTCATTCAATAAACACAATCCACATATGTAATTTGTTTTCCTTATTTCTTTCGTGATGTATCGTGCTGTTAAGGGTGCCCAGTCATCCATGTACTATTCGTGATTGTTTAATATAAGTCCTTCTTGCTTTTCAAAAAAAAAAAATAAAACAGGGAGCAATTTACAGATTCGATTTTAGTTTAGCTAGTCACATTCGCACGCGATTATCCGAAGATATAGATACAATTAGCCTATGATATCTACATGAAAGGTGAAGTAATTTTTGTGTACATTCCAAATATGTAAAGCTTTAAACACAGAAGTCAACATATTTTATCATACAAGGCTGTTTTCATGCAGTGTTGTATAAATCCATTTTTTCACTAAATCAAGCATATCTTGGGTTATACATAAGCAAACGACATGATATCCTAGTGTAACTTGAGTGTTTTTAAATTATCTTCCCAGTAGTATAAGTTTCCCATTCCAATTCCTGGTATATCAAACCCAGATTTCTGATTACACAACAAAAACACAACGTTAATTCGAATGGACATAACTTGATCATCCGAAAACGAAATCAAGTGAATCCAAAGCCTAAAATCAATAGTTTTTTGCAAGGAATCTGATTATAACAAAATAATTAACATTTAGCAAAGTAAATTTTCTGTACACACAAGAATCAAATTCGGTTTTCATGCAAAACAATCGATACGATCGAATTAATGACTAACAATACATACAAACGCGATGAATCGAGCAATTGACCAACATAAACTATAAAACTTTATGAAATAAGAATTTTTAAAGCTAGGGTTCATGTGATTATACCTTTGATCGTGAAACGAATTATATCAATGCGTAGAGCACGAAGGAAATTACAATCTTTGTGTTGAAAGCTTAATCTAAAAATTAATTTTTGATGTGGTGGTGGTGGGTTGAAGGTCGACGGCCAAGAGGGAGAGGGAGGGAGCCAAAAGTGTCGACTGTATGTATGTGTGTGTGTAGGGTTCCAGTTTACTTGCAAGTAATATAAATTAGGGCCTAAAAACCACACTAATTATGCATAAGTCCACTAAAATAGTCCATTAAGGGTGCCTTGGGTGGAATTCGGCCGATTGGCCCAAGTGAGGGGGTTCCGGGCTCTTGTTGTCCAATTCCTTGTACTCGTGGTCCGTTTCAAGTGTGGTTTAGTCGTACCGAAGGCCCAGAACGCTAAACCGATCGTTAAACGCAACCAATCGTTTAATTTATTAAAACCCCAATAAATTAAATATTTTTAAAAAGTTAATAACTAATAATTTAATTATTAAAATAAACCAGAGCGTTTCATTGTTCAAAAAGCAGTTATCAAAATCGTATCATTTTTATCGTATTTCTTTATCTGAAATATATATTTGAATTAATATCAACCCATATTAATTATTGTAACCCTCCAAGGATCAAGTACGCATTTATTACACATAAACACACAAACGTCAAGTAATCGTCGTTAAATAAACTAACTGAAGGTTAACGGAAGTAACGGAAAAAGCAGGGTTGTTACATTACCCGCCTGTTATTAAAAATTTCGTCCCGAAATTTTAGTGATCGTCCGCTGAAGTAGTTTCCTCGGGAAACAGTTGCGGGTATTTCAGTCTCTGATGTTATACGAGGTGTATATGAAATAGCTTATATTTTACAACGAAATACTATTAAATACGATACAATTTTACACAAGATATTTATTTATTTATAGAATGGATATACTTAAACCTTGCTACAACACTTATAGGCAGTGTACCTAATCGTACAGTAGTGTAGTTTTTAGTAAGTCCGGTTCGTTCCACAGGGAAATCTTTTAAACAAAGCTTAACGCTATATTAGTTTTATTTTATAAAAATACAAATATATATAAGTAATATTATTATTATAAAAAGGGGGTTTTTACCATTTAATGACTAGTTTGTCGATTTTAAAACTTTAGTCGCAGTTAAAACCTAATGTAAAATATTAAAAATAAATACAACTTAATTTAAAGCGTAAAGTAAATAACGATAATGAAATTGCGATAAATAAAATTGCGATAAAATAAACTTGCAATAATTAAAAAGTACGAAAATTAAAAGTGCAATTAAATAATGACAATAAATAAAAGTGCGATAATTAAAAATGCAATTAAATATGAAAATAAAGGAATTATGCTTATTTAAACTTCCGTAATCATGATGTTTGACGCGTTGATTTTAGTTTTATGCCCATGGGTTAATTGTCCTTTGTCCTGGATTATTTAATATGTCCGTCTGGTTTTTGTCCATAACAGTCCATCAGTCATAAATATAAAGTGCGAGTATCCTCGTCAAATTATCCTTATACCCGAAGTCAAATATTCCAACTAATTGGGGACTTAAACTGTAACAAGGTTTTAATACTTTGTTTAATAATTACACCAGGTTATCGACTGCGTGTAACCCAAGGTTTTAATATTTTGTTATCAATTATGCCAAGTGTCCTTGTACATAATTTCACCCCTGTTTTAATAATTCTAGTGACTATTAATCCATTCCCGTGTCCGGTTAAATGAACGATTATTCGTACATATAAATATCCCGCCCATCGTGTCCGATCGAGTGTAAATGGTTATTTATAGGTACGTCCAATTGTAATTCTTTATATTAAAATTAACAAACTATCATTTAGTTAAACAAATATAAAGCCCATTAATAGCCCATAGTCTAATTTCCACAAGTGTCGTTCTTTTGCCCAAACCCCAATTATGGTACAAAGCCCAATTACCCAATTTTAGTATTTAGCCCAACGTCATGATTACTTCGTTTTAAATAAACATAATAATAATTTAGCTACAAGACATTAATGTAAAAAGGTTGAACATAACTTACAATGATTAAAAATAGCGTAGCGTTACACGGACAGAATTTCGACTTACACCCTTACAATATGCGCTAACATACCCTTATTATTAGAATTAAAATTAAAATTAAAATTATAATATTTATATATAATACGTTGATGAATTAAGAAGGAAAAAGATGTCTTTTATGATCACCAAAAACGCGAGTTTTATAGGCCTGTGACCAGAAAAAGGGGCTCATGCGATCGCATGAGCTTTGCCCTTCAAGGCCATGCGATCGCATGGCCAGCTGGGGAGGCTCACATGTGGTTGTTTTCTTCTGCCGACGGTTTATTAATATATTATATAATATATAAATAATTATAAGAATTATTTAAATATTATATTATATTTATGTGCATAGTTAACTTGTAATTTTTAGTCCGTTGCGTCGAGCGTTGAGAGTTGACTCTGGTCCTGGTTCCGGATTTTTGAACGTCCTTGCGTATAATTTAATATCTTGTACTTTGCGTTTCGCTTCTTGTACTCTTGTAATTTCGAGATGTTTCTTATCAATAATTGGAACCTCTTTGATTGTACTTTGTACTTTTGAGCTTTTTGGTCGTTTGCGTCTTCAATTCGTCGAGTCTGTCTTTTGTCTTCACCTTTTATTATTTAAACGAATATTACTTGTAAATAGAACAATTGCAACTAAAAGCTTGTCTTTCTTGAGGGATAATGCTATGAAATATATGTTCGTTTTTAGCATTATCAAATATTCCCACACTTGAGCGTTGCTTGTCCTCAAGCAATATAGTCTTGAAATATACTAGAATCACTTCTTTATTCTTCACACTTTGTACATCAGTGATTTCTTTACGGCGGTATAAACAATGGTAGTAACGATGTGGTTTACAGTCCCACATGACTATAAAAATTTAGATCCTTTAAGGAAATTCGATCTTTATGAAAACATTTGATCTTTTAAAAATTAAATCTAGCTTTTACCCTATATAAGTTTTCCAGAATAACCCTTCACCGGTGTTTGCAAATTCTTTTTGTGGGTTTGGTGGGTTTTAGATTTGAAAATTTTAGCTCAAAACTTGTGGTTTTGTGTCACCCACTTGCTAACCTTGTATTGGGAAAGCAACACGTCCAGTATACTTGCTCCGTATATTACCTTTTGGTAAACTACTGTCATGTTGTAAAGGAAAGCGTTGAACAAGCAATTGTTAAGGCAATGTCTCCTGACATGCTTTTAATTATGGTCTATAACGTGTCGGATGCAATTACTATCCTTGGTAGGAGCAATAGTAAAGCTCACCCTTATAATTTTTCGCTCTGGCACAAGGTCCTGTCTTTGACCATGCTATGCAACCACCGTTCTTACGGTTGACACCCGATTTAGTTCAGGTGACCTAATGAATTCCAGGTGAATTCCTAGGATTTTACGTTCAATGGTAATGAACGCATTGAAAATGGGTTTTCAGAAAATAAATAGGTTTGTAATTTTGATCAAAATATTTTCTCGTTCAAGCTCGAGTTTAGATATCATTGAATTCCATGAGTTTGTAATTCTCAATCTTTAAGGTCAATCTCTAGGATTGAGTAATATCAGGCTTAAAAGCTGATTTTTGATCTTTAAAGAGATTATCCTTTCTGGGAATCTGATTCATTAGTCTTATCCAGCTAATTTGCACGGCGTTCTCCCCATTTTACAAGACAGATCCTCTCATGGTTAGGATAAATCTGACCACTTGGTGACCCTGTTTAATGCTGAGGTCCGTGGATTTCCTGATGATTTTAGAGATGACTTTTTTAGATTTTTCGTCAACCTACAGCTGGTCTGGACGACAACTTCATGACCTAAATCAAGAAGCGCGTTTCTTTTTCGGAAGACTTTACTTCCTTTTAATGATGGAATTGATTCATCGTGTAGATCCATCTTTCTTACAGTAAATCGGGTAAAACTTTTTAGAAATAGTCCAAAACAAAAGTATCTTCAGTTATTTGTACAAAAATATGTGATATATGTTTTAAATAACTTGGTAATTTTTCCCACACTTGGCTTTTTATTTTCCTTTTTATTGTCCTCTATTCCATTTTAAATGAATTCTAACATTTTGGTTTGTTTTCTCAATTTATGTCCTTTCCGAGGTAACAATAATTTCGGTGTTAACACCTAGTTTTATCGTTCATAAATATATATAAACATGATTTTGAGTTCATTTAATTGAAAATTTTGAAAAATTTTACTAGAATTGGGTAGTCAGTATATAAGACTAGGGCTGTTCTTTATTATCAGAGAGCACTAGATTCTAATACAACTACTGCGTTACTAGTATTTTTAATGGTAACCAAGTGTTTAAATCAATTTTTTTTTTAAAATCCAAAAGAATTTAACCCCTTCCCACACTTAAGATCTTGCAATGCCCTCATTTGCAAGAAATCAGTAACAATTTAAATTATTGAGGGTGATTAGCGTAGAAAAATAATTAAATTTTACCAAAGTTTTCAAACATATTGGCGTTTGTTTGCTGAATGATAAATGGTGCACATCATTTGTTCATTCCGTCTTGTTGTTTCATCACATTTGTTTTTCGTTTTGTCGTCAAAAGTACTAGCTTTTGCTGAACTTAATGCCAGTCTTTGAAAATGCGCTGTTTTACCCTGTTTTGTACAATTGACAATATACATACAATACAAATATAAACATGCATGACAATTTGAAATGGGACTTAAAATCCCACTTTCAAATCCTAAATGTGAAATATTAGTACACAATAATAATAAAAATGATAAAAATTACATAAATATATCCAATAACATAAGTTTAAACATGAGAAAGTAGAAAGATAAAAACATAAAAATCATAAAAATAACCAATAGAACTAAATCAGTCTGGATAGGGGTTCCAGTTCATCTCGTCAGGTGGGTTCCATTGTTGGTTATAGGTGTCCTGATAGGCTTGGTTATAGTCATACCGGTTAAAGGGTGGTCGGATGTCGGGGTTGTGTGGCGAAAAATGAGCAGGTCGAGTAGGCACATAATTATTTGGTACCTGATATGATAGCTGGCTCATGATTTCGTGCTGATGAACTAACCAGCTATCATGTTGGTGTCGCCTATAATCCTCGTATACTCGCTCGGAGTTCCACTGCTCATACATACTATGTCTGGCCGCGCTCGTCATTTCTTCCTCATCTATACGAACGTGGATGTCAAGAATAGCATCTCGAATGACATCCCTAATGTCTTCCGCTTCCTCCATTTCTTCGTCTGAACCCCTTTCCACCTGTGGATGATTACCTTCATAGGGTAATGCCTGGTTGCGTCTACTCTTCAATACCTTAGCACCCACATAAACTCGCAATCCTATGGTCTCATCCTGTTCTCTACAAATCTGTAATTGAACCCCTTGGTTCCTATCAACACCTAAATACTCTCCAATGAGAGTAACAAAAATACCTCCTCCTATTATACTCCCGTCCTGCATTCCTTCTACCATTTTAGATAAATAAAAACCAACACAGTAAGGGATATTAACAAAGCTTCTCGGGTCTCGAATACACTTTAGGTAAAATAAATCATGTAAGGTCATTTTCTCCTTATTGTGACCTCTCTGTGTAATCGATTTAGCCAAAAATCTATGAATTACACGAAGCTCGGCTTTGTTAATATGTAAGTAGGAGTGTTTTCCTCCCAGTGTAAAAACATTATAGTTTGACATACGCCTCCAAACGGCGTTCGCATCAAAGTTCCTATCTACCCTTTCACCACGATAAATCAAACTCATACAATCGGGTAGTAGCAATTCACTAGGAGTGTAAATCTGTAATGCCCTGGCCATGTCCATCATGGACATTCTATACATCCTACCGCCAAGGATAAATCTAAGAAAATTTCTATCATCTAACCTATCTACATCTACATTTAACACTATAGTACTCATCAACTCAACACACCATTCCTTATATACAGGTCTACGAATGGTGAAAATACGTTCCCAATCTGTAAAAGAAGAACTGCCATACCTTTGAATCATTTGCTGTCTAACACGGTCAGCCAGATGGACCGTTTCCAAAGGATTCCAATCAATTACCCTCGGCACCTCTACCTCTTTTGTTACCAATTTAAATTTATTACTTTGATATGCCGGGTAATCTCTCCATCGTCTATCGAATCTCAGATTAGGATGTAACGTGTGTTCCGGAATTGTTGGGTCTTCGACAGGCGGATGCGGGGGAAATACTGTGAATTCATTAGGTAACTGTAGCGGATCATAATAAGGTACGTGCTGATCAGGCTGATGTTGTGGTTCCTGTTGTGGTTGTTGTTCAGGTTCATATTGCATTTCTGGTTCTGGTTCTGGAGCTGGAGCAGGCTGTCTAGATGATGATGATCCTGAACCTCCAGTATCGGCTTTCTGCAAAACACATTAAACACAAAATTTGTGCATCCAAATATGCATTAGTGTTAGCAAAATAACAACTTAAAACAATCACAATAACATGTTAAATCAAAATTAAACTTATACACATTTTCACAATTTTTCACAATTCTACACTTTTCCAAATAAGCACATATGAAAATGTATACAAAGTTCATAAGCATTTAACTCAAATAACATGTCAAAATAGTCATTACTAACAATTAAACAAGTCTCAATTGGCAATTATATCAAATTAATCAAGTTCATGAATTTTGTACCTAAAAAGTCCACTTTAATCTTTAAAAATCATGTTTAGGATCAATGTTTGGATCATTTAACTACCTAAACATGTTACACTACTCAATTTAGCAATAATTCATGACAAAAATCGGCCATAACCTGTTTATATCAAAAAGCCCCAAATTGCTCAAGAACACAAACCCTAGATTTCTAAAAATTTTGAAGTTTTTGGCTTCAAATCATGTTAAATAGCATCAATCTAGGTTATACATGCATAAAATACTAACAATTTAACACTAATTACACTAGAAATTAACAAAATTGCATTAGGTAAAATATTGGTAATTATCACAAAAACTAGGAATTTATAGAGTTTAAGGGTGTAATTTTTACCTTTTTGCTGAAAAATGAGAATCTAGGCATGATTAGAACAAAAAATTTGACGAACTACGGTCAATTTTAGCGAATTTTAGAGGTGATTTGGGAGTATTTTCGTATATGTGTGTGTGTTTATGGAGAAGACAGAACAGGCGACTGCCTTGTATCAGGCCTGATTTTTGCCTCCATGCGATCGCATGGAGGTATAGTGAGAATCCCATGCGATCGCATGGGTGTCCGGCTACAGTACTTTCAGCTTTTTTTTTTATTTTTTTATTTTATAAAACCTTATACTTAATAAAACATAAAATTAATAAAATTTTAAAAATTTGTTTCTTTTTAGGATGAGGGCATTTCGGATCGTTGTCCTAGTCCGTCCCTCGACAAAATTTTAAAATTTGTCAATTTAAAGCGCGATTTTAAAAGTAAAGATTTTTGAGTTTTTTAATGTTTTTGGCATACTTTAATTCAATAAGATTAAAAATAATGATAATAAAAGTTCTCGTCCCTCCCTCGGGTAAAGTAATTTCGGTTCAATGACCTAGTCTTCAACTCACGACGAATTTTAAAAATCAAATTTTTAACTTAACGAAATAAAGTAATTTTTTTTTTAAATTCACACCAAACTTAAATTCAAAATGCATAAAATTAAAAATTCATATTAAAAATTCACACCAAACTTAAATTATATTTTTATTTTTATACATACAAACTTATATTAAAAATATTAATTTTTCAAATATTTACAATTTTAAATATATATTAATTTTAACAAGGTTATAATATTATTTTAATATTAAATTTAAAAACAAAATAAAATTAAAATTAAAAATCTTTTTGGCTTTTATCCCACTTTAAATAATCAAATATTATCAAAAATATGCGCCCCTCTTTTCGGTAAAGAAATTTCGGTTCAATAACCTAATTTAACTCATGACGAATTTTTGAAATATTTTAGGTTGATTGATTAAGGATATTTATACCTTAAGAATAAACGTTAAATTTCGCAGTGATGTAATAAATTTTTGAATGATAACAATAATTTCGGTCGCAAGACCTAATTTTATCGAATACCAATTTAATACTTCATAGCGAACAAATTAGCGTTTATTATCAAAAGGTTAAAAATTAAAATAAAAAATGAAAACTGTACAAACTTACCTGTGAAATAGATTTCTTAGTGATATGCTCTAGCCCACTCATAAGATAGTCGGACTAATTGGTTTTCCATGGCTGCATAGGCGTAACTCGAGCATTTAACGTTTTTTCTTCTAAACATATGAACGGTCCGTCTCTGTATAAAGTAACAAATTCGGTATTTGAATAGGTTTGATTATTTGAACATTTACCTTCGTGTGACCATTTTCCGCATTTGTGACATTTTTTAAGGTGTCGTGCTCTTCTTTTCGCTGCGAATTTTGATTTTCCTTTACCAAATTGTAACTTATTATCTTTGTATCTGGATTCTTTTCTTACTCCGTCCAATTTACCTCTTATTAATGATACCAATTCACTTGGAAGTGTGTCATTATTACGTTTAGTGATCAAAGCATGTAGCATTAGACCATGTTTTAATTCACAGGAAGTCTTCATTTCGAAAAACCTAAAAAAATAAAAATTCAGAATGAGGGGAGAAGACTAGTTCTTTAGGGTTTGCTAGGGAAAGACCATTCGGGTTCCATTTTCGAGAACTACACGAAAACAAAAAATCTAACTCTAACAGAAATACATATTATCCTTTAAAAGACTTGATTCTCCCCACACTTAGTTAGCTGTGGTGTCGAAATTGTGATTAACTTCGTTGTCAACTTCCATCGGACTATCTATGTAATGTTTAACTCTGTGACCATTAACCTTAAATTCAATCCCATTTGAATTTATTAATTCTACTGTTCCGTATGGGAAAACTCTTTTGACTATGAATGGTCCAGACCATCTTGATTTCAATTTTGCAGGAAATAGCTTGAATCGTGAATTGAAAAGAAGAACTCTGTCGCCTTCTTTAAATTCTTTTGAACTTATGATTCTTTTAACATGCCATTTCTTCGTTCTTTCCTTATAGATTAACGAATTTTCGTATGCTTCATGTCTTAATTCTTCTAATTCATTTAATTGACTTAACCGTAGACGTCCGGCTTCATGTAAATCAAGATTACATGTCTTCAAAGCCCAAAATGCTTTTTGTTCAATTTCTACTGGAAGATGACATGCTTTTCCGTAAACGGGTTTAAAAGGTGTGGTTCCAATTGGAGTTTTATAGGCTGTTCTAAAAGCCCAGAGTGCATCCTCCAATTTAATGGACCATTCCTTCGGATTTGATCCTACGGTTTTCTCTAGAATACGTTTTAAAGCTCGGTTGGTATTTTCAACTTGTCCACTTGTCTGTGGATGATATGCGGTGGAGATTTTATGAGTTACTCCATATCTTTTAAGAACTTTCTCAAGTTGATTATTACAGAAATGAGTACCCCGATCACTTATTAAAGCTTTCGGTGTTCCAAACCTTGCAAAAAGATGTTTTAAAAAGTTAACTACAACTCGTGCATCATTAGTCGGGAGAGCTTGTGCTTCCGCCCATTTAGATACATAATCAATGGCAACGAGAATGTATAGATTATTATGAGATTTTGGAAATGGACCCATAAAGTCAATACCCCAGATGTCAAATACTTCACATACTTGAATGACATTTTGTGGCATTTCATCACGTTGACTTATTTTTCCGGCCCTTTGACAAGCATCACAGGATTTGCAAAGAAGGTGTGCGTCTTTGTAAATTGTAGGCCAATAGAATCCAGTATCATAAACTTTTCTTGCTATTAGTTGAGGCCCATAATGCCCTCCTGTTGGTCCTGTGTGACAATGGTTTAAGATTTTACTAGCTTCCTCCCCGAATACACATCGGCGTATTATTCCATCGGGACAACTTTTAAACAAATGTGGATCTTCCCAGAAATAGTGTTTTATATCACTAAAGAATTTATTTCGTTTTTGGTACGACAATCCTTTTTCAAGGAATCCACATACTAAATAGCTTGCATAGTCTGCAAACCATGGAATTTCATTATAATCTATCTTCAATAGATATTCATCAGGAAAGTTGTCTTGTATGGCCGATTCATTTAGAACTTCTAATTCGGGATTTTCAAGACGAGAAAGATGATCAGCGGCGAGATTTTATGCTCCTCTTTTATCTCGGATTTCAATATCGAACTCTTGTAAGAGTAAGATCCAACAGATTAATCTTGGTTTAGCATCTTGTTTCGAAAATAGGTATCTAAGAGCAGAATGGTCAGTATAGACCAACGTTTTAGCTAGAACGAGATATGAACGAAATTTGTCAAAAGCAAAGACAATAGCAAGGAGTTCTTTTTCAGTAGTTGTGTAATTTGTTTGTGCTCCTTGTAACGTCTTACTAGCATAATAAATAGGTTGAAATCGTTTTTCAATCCTTTGTCCTAAAACGGCTCCCATTGCAAAATCACTGCATCGCACATTAGTTCAAATGGTAGATTCTAATTTGGAGTTATCATAATCGGCGCATTAGTGAGTTTTTCTTTAAGAATATTAAAAGATTTGATGCATTCATCTGAAAAGATAAATGGAGCATCCTTTTCTAGGAGTTTATTCATAGGAGTGGCAATTTTAGAGAAATCTTTTATGAAACGTCGGTAAAAACTGGCATGCCCTAGAAAACTCCTAACTCCTCTAACATTGGTGGGATGTGGAAGTTTAGCAATTACATCTACTTTAGCTCTATCCACTTCAATTCCTTCCTTTGAAATTTTATGACCAAGAACGATGCCTTCTTTAACCATGAAATGGCATTTCTCCCAATTAAGTACTAGATTTGATTGTTCGCATCTAATAAGCATTCGTTCAAGATTAACTAGACATGATTCAAATGTATCACCGAAGACTGAAAAGTCATCCATGAAAACTTCCATGCATTCTTCTATCATGTCGTGAAAAATCGCCATCATGCACTTTTGAAAGGTTGCAGGGGCGTTGCAAAGTCCAAATGGCATGCATTTGTAAGCAAAAGTACCATAAGGGCACGTGAATGTGGTTTTCTCTTGGTCTTCGGGTGCTATTAGAATTTGAAAATATCCGGAAAAACCATCAAGAAAATAATAGTAACTATTTCCGGCTAATCTTTCTAACATTTGATCAATGAAAGGTAAGGGAAAGTGATCTTTTCTGGTGGCGTCATTTAATTTTCTATAGTCAATACATACACGCCATCCTGTTACAGTCCTAGTAGGAATAAGCTCATTTTTCTCATTTGTGATAACAGTCATGCCACCCTTCTTAGGCACGCATTGAACTGGGCTTACCCATGGACTATCAGAGATTGGATAAATTAAACCTGCATCAAGCAGTTTAATAATTTCTTTTTAATAACATCTTGCATATTAGGATTTAATCTTCGTTGGCGTTGCACATACATTTTATGACCTTCTTCCATAAGGATTTTATGTGTGCAATACGAAGGACTTATTCCTTTAATATCATGAATCTTCCATGCAATAGCTGGTTTATGAGCTTTTAGCACAGAAATGAGTTGAGATTTTTTATTTTTAGTAAGAGAAGACGATATTATTACAGGTAATTCAGATTCACCATGTAAATAAGCGTATTCCAAATGGTTTGGAAGTGGCTTTAACTCTAATGTCGGTGGTTCTTCTATCGATGATTTATATCGATATCTGTCTTCCTCTTTTAGCATTTGAATTTCTTCTGTTGTTGGTTCGTATCCATTAGCCATAAGTGTTGCTAACATTTCAGTTTCATCAATTGGTTCAGTACCTTCTCCTAAAGAACATTCTCATGTTCCTTGTAATTCTAGAAATTCTTCTAACAATTCTACATGTGATTCTATAGTTTGAATATAGTAACATGTATCATCTGCAGATTGCGGTTGTTGCATTGCTCTATCAACTGAAAAGGTAACACTCTCTTCCTCTATACTTAGGGTCAGTTTCTTACCGAACACGTCTATCATTGCTTTAGCCGTGTTTAAGAATGGTCTTCCTAATATGAGAGGAACTTGAGAATCTTCTTCCATGTCCAGAACAACAAAATCTACTGGAAATACTAAAGTACCAACTTTAACTAGCATGTTCTCCATTATCCCGCTAGGATATTTTATTGATCGATCGGCTAGTTGTATGCTTATTCTTGTTGGTTTCAATTCTCCAAGGTCTAGTTTAGCGTATAGTGAATACGGCATTAAATTTATACTAGCACCTAAATCTGCTAATGCTTCTATTGAACTAAGACTACCCAGAAAACATGGAATTGTGAAACTTCCTGGATCTGATAATTTTTCTGGTATCTTATTCAACAGCACTACTGAACAATTAGCATTCATAGTAACAGCCGAGAGTTCTTCCATTTTCTTTCTATTCGAGATTAGATCTTTCAGAAATTTAGCATATCTAGGCATTCCTGAAATTACATCAATGAAATAAAGATTTACATTTATCTGTTTAAACATATAAAAGAATTTGGATTGCTCGGCTTCAAGTCTCTCTTTTATCATTTTACTCGGGTAAGGAAGTGGTGGTTGGTATGGTTTAACATAAGGTTTAGCTTTAACTGTGTTATCTTCATTAACCTTTTCAACTACCGGTTCTTTTTCCTTATCTTGATCAGATTGTGGTTCTTGTTGAGTAGGAATAGCTTCTTCAGAAATTACAGGTATTTCAGGTGGTTTAAGTGTAATACCACTTCTTGTGGTAATAGCTTTAGCTGTTTCATTCCGAGGGTTAGCATTTGTATCACTAGGTACACTTCCAGTTTTCTTTCACCTATTAACCTTGCTAGGTTGCTCACTTCTTGTTCCAGATTTTGAATAGAAGCTTGTTGATTTCTAAATGCTTGAGCATTTTGTTCATTCGTTTGTTTCTGAGATGTGAAAAACTGTGTTTGAGATTCAACTAGCTTCATCATCATATCTTCTAAATTCGGCTTTTTATCATCGGTTTTTGGTGGTTTGTTTTGAAAATTAGGTCTTTGCTGGTTGTAAGTATTGTTGGATACTTGTTGATTGTTAGGACCTTGTTGGTTGTTGTATGGAACATTGCGATTATAATTCTGGTTTTGATTGTAAATCGGTCTTGGCGGTTGATAATTATTCTGATAATTATTTCTAGGCCTTTGGTTTAGATATGAAACATTCTCTCTTTGTTCCATTGTTAGTTCAATACTGAGACAATCTTTTGTCAAATGTGGTCCTCCACACTGCTCACAACTAATTCGTATTGAGTGTATATCCTTAGTCATCTTTTCCATTCGTCTCTCGACAGCATCTATCTTTGCAGAAATGGAATCTAAGTCATGGCTAGAATCGGCTCTAGCATTTTTAGATGATCTAACTATATCTTTTTCTTGGTGCCACTCATGTGAGTGGGAAGCAGTGTTATCAATAATTTTGTAAGCATCAGTTTCTGTTTTCTTCATAATGGAACCACCAGCTGCTATATCGATGTCTTTCCTTGTAGTGATGTCGCATCCTTGGTAGAATATTTGTACTATTTGACAGGTGTCTAAACCATGTTGCGGACATCCTCTCGATAACTTTCCAAATCTGTGTGTAAACGTAACAATTTCTCCTTGAAGTCTCACGGCTTTAGATGCCGGAAAGAATTGTTTAAGAAAATTTTCAACTAAAACGTCCCATGTATCAATCGCTCCTTCAGGTAACGATTCCAACCAATCTTTGGCTTCTCCCTTTAAAGTCCAGGGAAATAACATGAGATATATCTGTTCATCCTCAACTTCTCTTATTTTAAATAGAGTGCAGATCCTATTAAAGGTACGAAGATGTTCATTTGGATCTTCCTTCGGCGCACCACTAAATTGGCATTGATTATTCACCATGTGTAGAATTTGTCCTTTGATTTCATAATCTGGCGCATTAATGTCAGGATGAGTAATTGCGTGACCTTGGCCAGTGCGTTTAGCTCTCATTCGGTCTTCCATACTTAAAGGTTCCAGATTCTCCATGATTGATTTTGTTGAATCTGAATCACTAGAGGATTCTGATTTAATGGTTCGTTCCTAAACAATCTCTGTTTGAATGATTGGTGGTTTCGGAGGAAAAATTAGTGGTTCAGGATCTATGAATCGTCCCTGAATATTCTCCGGATTCTCAATTGTGAGGTCGGGTTCAAAAAATGGATTATCGGAAATTTGAATTGGAGTACTTGGTCGACTGGATGACGATTCTAAAGAAAAATCAACGGTGACAATATTTGCTAGATGTCTTGATCGAGTTACCGGTGGTGAACGTACAAAAGGTGGTGAACGTTTTGCTCGGTGCATTCACTGAATATCCTATTAGTTTTTAAAAAGAAAGAAAAATTATATAAGTTATCCAATTAATAGACTTTTCTGATTTTGCTCACGTTTCGAATAGCCAAAAGATGCAGCAGAGGGGCAAGATTCTTTGGTCTCAATATAATTGAGTACTGTTTGGCTCCAATAACCCGGTCCACGTACAAATCCAACTATTACTACGAATCAGAAAATTTTGATGTCTATCAATTTAACCGCTTAAAATAATTTTTCGTAATTTAAAGAAATTTAGATAAGAAATAGAGAAAATTCTAAGTCCTAAAAACTAGAATGGCGAGAAATAAGAAAGAAAAAGAGCGCGTCGGTATTAAAATTGGAGAAATAAGAAAGAAAAAGAGTGACTTATAAAACTTTAAAACACTCGACTAACCCAACCTTATTATTATCACTAACTTAAAATTAAAATTGCAAATTGAGATTACTAATTGGAGTGATAATTGATACATAGGTAAAAGACGTCGAAAAATAAAAATAAGAAAGTAGCGCGTTGAAACTTAAAAAGGAACTAAAAACTAAGAATTAAAAGTTGCGTCTAAAAATATTAAAGCTTACAAGTAAAACTATATCCCAAATGGCAATAACTTAAAAAGGTACTAAAAAAAAAAAATTGGTGTCGTAAAATTCTAAAGCACCTAAATCTTAGTCTAAAGAAAAAGCACTTAAGGAATTTTACGGCAAAGCCTAAAAATCTAAAAATAAAAATAACTATGGCAAATACTATGATTTAAAACTAAAAACGAGCGAAAAATACAAATATTACGCTAAAAACAAATAAAAAGTGACAAAATATAAAAATATACTTAAAGTTGTAAAAAGTATAATTTTTATAAAAGTATTATTTTTATATTATTTATTTTATAAAACTATTAATTTTATAAATTATTAAAACTAAATTAACTAAAAATACAAATTAAAGAATTAAAACTAAATATTATAATAATAATAATAACCTAGTTAGGGTTTAATTAATAATAATAATAATAATAACCCGTAATTAATGCTGTTTAGGGTTTTACAGTGGCGTGTCAGGTGCCTTCATGCGATCGCATGAAGTTATGCCTTCGGGCTCATGCGATCGCATGAGATTTGATTTTGGGCCAGGTTACGGGCTGCTACAGTACGGGCCGAGAGTTTTTATTATTATTATTTTTTTTTCTATTTTCTGTTTTATATATTTATATATATGTAAATAAAACTTATATATTTTTTTACAAACTAAAATAAAATTAAAGAAACTTTATAAAACTTATATGTTTAACAAACTCTTAAAAATATTTAAATTTTTGTTTTTCTTTTTATATTTTCGAATTTTTAAAACGTATTTTTACAAAAGCGTAATTTTTATAAAAGTAGACTTAAAAATTAATAAAAATCTTTTTTTTTATATATTAGCGTTGCGCTTCCGGCATTTTAGCAGAATTGTTCCACGGCAGCGGCGCCAAAAATACTTGATGTTATGCGAGGTGTATATGAAATAGCTTATATTTTACAACGAAATACTATTAAATACGATACAATTTTACACAAGATATTTATTTATTTATAGAATGGATATACTTAAACCTTGCTACAACACTTATAGGCAGTGTACCTAATCGTACAGTAGTGTAGTTTTTAGTAAGTAAGGTTCGTTCCACAGGGAAATCTTTTAAACAAAGCTTAATGCTATATTAGTTTTATTTTATAAAAATACAAATATATATAAGTAATATTATTATTATAAAAAGGGGGGTTTTTACAATTTAATGACTGGTTTGTCAATTTTAAAAGTTTAGTCGCAGTTAAAACCTAATGTAAAATATTAAAAATAAATACAACTTAATTTAAAGCGTAAAGTAAATAACGATAATGAAATTGCGATAAATAAAATTGCGATAAAATAAACTTGCAATAATTAAAAAGTACGAAAATTAAAAGTGCAATTAAATAATGACAATAAATAAAAGTGCGATAATTAAAAATGCAATTAAATATGAAAATAAAGGAATTATGCTTATTTAAACTTCCGTAATCATGATGTTTGACGCGTTGATTTTAGTTTTATGCCCATGGGTTAATTGTCCTTTGTCCTGGATTATTTAATATGTCCGTCTGGTTTTTGTCCATAACAGTCCATCAGTCATAAATATAAAGTGCGAGTATCCTCGTCAAATTATCCTTATACCCGAAGTCAAATATTCCAACTAATTGGGGACTTAAACTGTAACAAGGTTTTAATACTTTGTTTAATAATTACACCAGGTTATCGACCGCGTGTAACCCAAGGTTTTAATATTTTGTTATCAATTATGCCAAGTGTCCTTGTACATAACTTCACCCCTGTTTTAATAATTCTAGTGGCTATTAATCCATTCCCGTGTCCGGTTAAATGAACGATTATTCGTACATATAAATATCCCGCCCATCGTGTCCGATCGAGTGTATATGGTTATTTATAGGTATGTCCAATTGTAAATCTTTATATTAAAATTAACAAACTATCATTTAGTTAAACAAATATAAAGCCCATTAATAGCCCATAGTCTAATTTCCACAAGTGTCGTTCTTTTGTCCAAACCCCAATTATGGTACAAAGCCCAATTACCCAATTTTAGTATTTAGCCCAACGTCATGATTATTTCGTTTTAAATAAGCATAATAATAATTTAGCTACGAGACATTAATGTAAAAAGGTTGAACATAACTTACAATGATTAAAAATAGCGTAGCGTTACACGGACAGAATTTCGACTTACACCCTTACAATATGCGCTAACATACCCTTATTATTTAAAACGAAGTAATCATGATGTAACCCAAGCTAATTCATAGCATTATCCCTCAAGAAAGACAAGCTTTTAGTTGCAATTGTTATATTTACAAGTAATATTCGTTTAAATAATAAAAGGTGAAGACAAAAGACAGATTCGACGAATTGAAGACGCAAACGACCAAAAAGCTCAAAAGTACAAAGTACAATCAAAGAGGTTCCAATTATTGATAAGAAACGTCTCGAAATTACAAGAGTACAAGAAGCGAAACGCAAAGTACAAGATATTAAATTATACGCAAGGACGTTCAAAAATCCGGAACTGGGACCAGAGTCAACTCTCAACGCTCGACGCAACGGACTAAAAATTACAAGTCAACTATGCACATAAATATAATATAATATTTAAATAATTCTTATAATTATTTATATATTATATAATATATTAATAAACCGTCGGCAGAAGAAAACAACCACATGTGAGCCTCCCCAGCTGGCCATGCGATTGCATGGCCTTGAAGGGCAAAGCTCATGCGATCGCATGAGCCCCTTTTCTGGTCACAGGCCTATAAAACTCGCGTTTTTGGTGATCATAAAATACATCTTTTTCCTTCTTCATTCATCAACGTATTATATATATATATATATATATTATAATTTTAATTTTAATTTTAATTTTAATTCTAATAATAAGGGTATGTTAGCGCATATTGTAAGGGTGTAAGTTGAAATTCTGTCCGTGTAACGCTACGCTATTTTTAATCATTGTAAATTATGTTCAACCTTTTTACATTAATGTCTCGTAGCTAAATTATTATTATGCTTATTTAAAACGAAGTAATCATGATGTTGGGCTAAATACTAAAATTGGGTAATTGGGCTTTGTACCATAATTGGGGTTTGGACAAAAGAACGACACTTGTGGAAATTAGACTATGGGCTATTAATGGGCTTTATATTTGTTTAACTAAATGATAGTTTGTTAATTTTAATATAAAGATTTACAATTGGACGTACCTATAAATAACCATATACACTCGATCGGACACGATGGGCGGGATATTTATATGTACGAATAATCGTTCATTTAACCGGACACGGGAATGGATTAATAGTCACTAGAATTATTAAAACAGGGGTGAAATTATGTACAAGGACACTTGGCATAATTGATAACAAAATATTAAAATCTTGGGTTACATGCAGTCGATAACCTGGTGTAATTATTAAACAAAGTATTAAAACTTTGTTACAGTTTAAGTCCCCAATTAGTTGGAATATTTGACTTCGGGTATAAGGATAATTTGACGAGGATACTCGCACTTTATATTTATGACTGATGGACTGTTATGGACAAAAACCAGATGGACATATTAAATAATCCAGGACAAAGGACAATTAACCTATGAGCATAAAACTAAAATCAACGCGTCAAACATCATGATTACGGAAGTTTAAATAAGCATAATTCATTTGTTTTCATATTTAATTGCATTTTTAATTATCGCACTTTTATTTATTGTCATTATTTAATTGCACTTTTAATTTTTGTACTTTTTAATTATTGCAAGTTTATTTTATCGCAATTTTATTTATCGCAATTTCATTATCGTTATTTACTTTACGCTTTAAATGAAGTTGTATTTATTTTTAATATTTTACATTAGGTTTTAACTGCGACTAAAGTTTTAAAATCGACAAACCAGTCATTAAATGGTAAAAACCCCCTTTTTATAATAATAATATTACTTATATATATTTGTATTTTTTTAAAATAAAACTAATATAGCGTTAAGCGTTGTTTAAAATATTTCCCTGTGGAACGAACCGGACTTACTAAAAACTACACTACTGTACGATTACGTACACTGCCTATAAGTGTTGTAGCAAGGTTTAAGTATATCCATTCTATAAATAAATAAATATCTTGTGTAAAATTGTATTGTATTTAATAGTATTTCGTTGTAAAATATAAGCTATTTCATATACACCTCGCATAACATCAAGTATTTTTGGCACCGCTGCCGGGGAACAATTCTGCTAAAACGCCGGAAGCGCAACGCTAATATATAAAAAAAAATATTTTTATTAATTTTTAAGTCTACTTTTATAAAAATTACGCTTATGTAAAAATACGTTTTAAAAATTCGAAAATATAAAAAGAAAAACAAAAATTTAAATATTTTTAAGAGTTTGTTAAACATATAAGTTTTATAAAGTTTCTTTAATTTTATTTTAGTTTGTAAAACAAAATATATAAGTTTTATTTACATATATATAAATATATAAAACAGAAAACAGAAAAAAAAATAATAAAAACTCTCGGCCCGTACTGTAGCAGCCCGTAACCTGGCCCAAAATCAAATCTCATGTGATCGCATGAGCCTGAAGGCATAACTTCATGCGATCGCATGAAGGCACCTGACACGCCACAGTAATACCCTAAACAACATTAATTACGGGTTATTATTATTATTATTATTATTATTATTAATTAAACCCTAACTAGGTTATTATTATTATAATATTTAGTTTTAATTCTTTAATTTGTATTTTTAGTTAATTTAGTTTTAATAATTTATAAAATTAATAGTTTTATAAAATAAATAATATAAAAATAATATTTTTATAAAATTATACTTTTTACAACTTTAAGTATATTTTTATATTTTGTCTCTTTTTATTTGTTTTTAGCGTAATATTTGTATTTTTCGCTCGTTTTTAGTTTAAAATCAAAGTATTTGCCATAGTTATTTTTATTTCTAGATTTTTAGGCTTTACCGTAAAATCCCTTAAGTGCTTTTTCTTTAGACTAAGATTTAGGTGCTTTAGAATTTTACGACGCCATTTTTTTTTATTTTAGTACCTTTTTAAGCTATTGCCATTTGGGATATAGTTTTACTTGTAAGCTTTAATATTTTTAGACGCAACTTTTAATTCTTAGTTTTTAGTTCCTTTTTAAGTTTCAACGCGCTACTTTCTTATTTTTATTTTTCGACGCCTTTTACCTATGTATCAATTATCACTCCAATTAGTAATCTCAATTTGCAATTTTAATTTTAAGTTAGTGATAATAATAAGGTTGGGTTAGTCGAGTGTTTTAAAGTTTTATAAGTCACTCTTTTTCTTTCTTATTTCTCCAATTTTAATACCGACGCGCTCTTTTTCTTTCTTATTTCTCGCCATTCTAGTTTTTAGGACTTAGAATTTTCTCTATTTCTTATCTAAATTTCTTTAAATTACGAAAAATTATTTTAAGCGGTTAAATTGATAGACATCAAAATTTTCTGGTTCGTAGTAATAGTTGGATTTGTACGTGGACCGGGTTATTGGAGTTAAACAGTACTCAATTATATTGAGACCAAACGAATCATGCCCCTCTGCTGCATCTTTTGGCAATTCGAAACGTGGGCAAAATCAGAAAAGTCTATTAATTGGATAACTTATATAATTTTTCTTTCTTTTTAAAAACTAATAGGATATTCAGTGAATGCACCGAGCAAAACGTTCACCACCTTTTGTACGTTCACCACCGGTAACTCGATCAAGACATCTAGCAAATATTGTCACCGTTGATTTTTCTTTAGAATCATCATCCAGTCGACCAAGTACTCCAATTCAAATTTCCGATAATCCATTTTTTGTACCCGACCTCACAATTGAGAATCTGGAGAATATTCAGGGACGATTCATAGATCCTGAACCACTAATTTTTCCTCCGGAACCACCAATCATTCAAACAGAGATTGTTGAGGAACGAACCATTAAATCAGAATCCTCTAGTGATTCAGATTCAACAAATTCAGAAGACCGAATGAGAGCTAAACGCACTGGCCAAGGTCACGCAATTACTCATCCTGACATTAGTGCGCCAAATTATGAAATCAAAGGACAAATTCTACACATGGTGACTAATCAATGCCAATTTAGTGGTGCGCCGAAGGAAGATCCAAATGAACATCTTCGTACCTTTAATAGGATCTGCACTCTATTTAAAATAAGAGAAGTTGAGGATGAACAGATATATCTCATGTTATTTTCCTGGGCTTTAAAGGGAGAAGCCAAAGATTGGTTGGAATCGTTACCTGAAGGGGCGATTGATACATGGGACGTTTTAGTTGTAAAATTTCTTAAACAATTCTTTCCGGCATCTAAAGCCGTGAGACTTCAAGGAGAAATTGTTACGTTCACACAGAAGCCAAATGAAACTCTATATGAGGCATGGACCAGACTTGGAAAGTTATTGAGAGGATGTCCGCAACATGGTTTAGACACCTGTCAAATAGTACAAATATTCTACCAAGGATACGACATCACTACAAGGAAAGACATCGATATAGCAGCTGGTGGTTCCATTATGAAGAAAACAGAAACTGATGCTTACAAAATTATTGATAACACTGCTTCCCACTCACATGAGTGGCACCAAGAAAAAGATATCGTTAGATCATCTAAAGCAGCTAGAGCCGATTCTAGCCATGACTTAGATTCCATTTCTGCAAAGATAGATGCTATCGAGAGACGAATGGAAAAGATGACTAAGCATATACACTCAATACAAATTAGTTGTGAGCAGTGTGGAGGACCACATTTGACAAAATATTGTCTCAGTATTGAACTAACAATGGAACAAAGAGAGAATGTTTCATATCTAAACCAAAACCCTGGAAATAATTATCAGAATAATTATCAACCGCCAAGACCGATTTACAATCAAAACCAGAATTATAATCGCAATGTTCCATACAACAACCAACAAGGTCCTAACAATCAACAAGTATCCAACAATACTTACAACCAGCAAAGACCTAATTTTCAAAACAAACCACCACAAACCGATGATAAAAAGCCGAATTTAGAAGATATGATGACGAAGCTAGTTGAATCTCAAACACAGTTTTTCACATCTCAGAAACAAACGAATGAACAAAATGCTCAAGCATTTAGAAATCAACAAGCTTCTATTCAAAATCTGGAACAAGAAGTGAGCAACCTAGCAAGGTTAATAGGTGAAAGAAAACCGGAAAGTCTACCTAGTGATACAAATGCTAACCCCCGGAATGAAATAGCTAAAGCTATTACCACAAGAAGTGGTATTACACTTAAACCACCTGAAATACATGTAATTTCTGAAGAAGCTATTCCTACTCAACAAGAACCACAATCTGATCAAGATAAGGAAAAAGAACCGGTAGTTGAAAAGGTTAATGAAGATAACACATTTAAAGCTAAACCTTATGTTAAACAATACCAACCACCACTTCCTTACCCGAGTAAAATGAGAAAAGAGAGACTTGAAGCCGAGCAATCTAAATTCTTGGATATGTTTAAACAGATAAATGTAAATCTTCCTTTCATTGATGTAATTTCAGGAATGCCTAGATATGCTAAATTTCTGAAAGATCTAATCTCGAATAGAAAGAAAATGGAAGAACTCTCGGCTATTACTATGAATGCTAATTGTTCAGCAGTGCTGTTGAATAAGATACCAGAAAAATTATCAGATCCAGGAAGTTTCACAATTCCATGTTTTTTGGGTAGTCTTAGTTCAATAGAAGCATTGGCAGATTTAGGTGCTAGTATAAATTTAATGCCGTATTCACTATACGCTAAACTAGACCTTGGAGAATTGAAACCAACAAGAATAAGCATACAACTAGCCGATCGATCAATAAAATATCCTAGAGGGATAATGGAGAACATGCTAGTTAAAGTTGGTACTTTAGTATTTCCAGTAGATTTTGTTGTTCTGGACATGGAAGAAGATTCTCAAGTTCCTCTCATATTAAGAAGACCATTCTTAAACACGGCTAAAGCAATGATAGACGTGTTCAGTAAGAAACTGACCCTAAGTATAGAGGAAGAGAGTGTTACCTTTTTAGTTGATAGAGCAATGCAACAACCGCAATCTGCAGATGATACATGTTACTATATTCAAACTATAGAATCACATGCAGAATTGTTAGAAGAATTTCCAGAATTACAAGGAACAGGAGAATGTTCTTTAGGAGAATGTACTGAACCAATTGATGAAACTGAAATGTTAGCTACACTTATGGCTAATGGATACGAACCAACAATAGAATAAATTCAAATGCTAAAAGAGGAAGACAGATATCGATATAAATTATCGATAGAAGAACCACCGACATTAGAGTTAAAGCCACTTCCAAACCATTTGGAATACGCTTATTTACATGGTGAATCTGAATTACCTGTAATAATATCATCTTCTCTTACTAAAAATGAAAAATCTCAACTCATTTCTGTGCTAAAAGCTCATAAACCAGCTATTGCATGGAAGATTCATGATATTAAAGGAATAAGTCCTTCGTATTGCACACATAAAATCCTTATGGAAGAAGGTCATAAAACGTATGTGCAACGCCAATGAAGACTAAATCCTAATATGCAAGATGTTGTTAAAAAAGAAATTATTAAACTGCTTGATGCAGGTTTAATTTATCCAATCTCTGATAGTCCATGGGTAAGCCCAGTTCAATGCGTGCCTAAGAAGGGTGGCATGACTGTTATCACAAATGAGAAAAATGAGCTTATTCCTACTAGGACTGTAACAGGATGTCGTGTATGTATTGACTATAGAAAATTAAATGACGCCACCAGAAAAGATCACTTTCCCTTACCTTTCATTGATCAAATGTTGGAAAGATTAGCCGGAAATAGTTACTATTGTTTTCTTGATGGTTTTTCCGGATATTTTCAAATTCTAATAGCACCCGAAGACCAAGAGAAAACCACATTCACGTGCCCTTATGGTACTTTTGCTTACAAATGCATGTCATTTGGACTTTGCAACGCCCCTGCAACCTTTCAAAGGTACATGATGGCGATTTTTCACGACATGATAGAAGAATGCATGGAAGTTTTCATGGATGACTTTTCAGTCTTCGGTGATACATTTGAATCATGTCTAGTTAATCTTGAATGAATGCTTATTAGATGCGAACAATCAAATCTAGTACTTAATTGGGAGAAATGCCATTTCATGGTTAAAGAAGGCATCGTTCTTGGTCATAAAATTTCAAAGGAAGGAATTGAAGTGGATAGAGCTAAAGTAGATGTAATTGCTAAACTTCCACATCCCACCAATGTTAGAGGAGTTAGGAGTTTTCTAGGGCATGTCGGTTTTTACCGATGTTTCTTAAAAGATTTCTCTAAAATTGCCACTCCTATGAATAAACTCCTAGAAAAGGATGCTATATTTATCTTTTCAGATGAATGCATCAAATCTTTTAATATTCTTAAAGAAAAACTCACTAATGTGCCGATTATGATAACTCCAAATTGGAATCTACCATTTGAACTAATGTGCGATGCAAGTGATTTTGCAATGGGAGCCGTTTTAGGACAAAGGATTGAAAAAAGATTTCAACCTATTTATTATGCTAGTAAGACGTTACAAGGAGCACAAACAAATTACACAACTACTGAAAAAGAACTCCTTACTATTGTCTTTGCTTTTGACAAATTTCGTTCATATCTCGTTCTAGCTAAAACGGTGGTCTATACTGACCATTCTGCTCTTAGATACCTATTTTCGAAACAAGATGCTAAACCAAGATTAATCCGTTGGATCTTACTCTTACAAGAGTTCGATATTGAAATCCGAGATAAAAGAGGAGCAGAAAATCTCGTCGCTGATCATCTTTCTCGTCTTGAAAATCCCGAATTAGAAGTTCTAAATGAATCGGCCATACAAGACAACTTTCCTGATGAATATCTATTGTAGATAGATTATAATGAAATTCCATGGTTTGCAGACTATGCAAACTATTTAGTATGTGGATTCCTTGAAAAAGGATTGTCGTACCAAAAATGAAAGAAATTCTTTAGTGATATAAAACACTATTTCTGGGAAGATCCACATTTGTTTAAAAGTTGTCCCGATGGAATAATACGCCGATGTGTATTCGGGGAGGAAGCTAGTAAAATCTTAAACCATTGTCACACAGGACCAACAGGAGGGCATTATGGGCCTCAACTAACAGCAAGAAAAGTTTATGATGCTGGATTCTATTGGCCTACAATTTACAAAGACGCACACCTTCTTTGCAAATCCTGTGATGCTTGTCAAAGGGCTGGAAAATAAGTCAACGTGATGAAATACCACAAAATGTCATTCAAGTATGTGAAGTATTTGACATCTGGAGTATTGACTTTATGGGTCCATTTCCAAAATCTCATAATAATCTATACATTCTCGTTGCCATTGATTATGTATCTAAATGGGCGGAAGCACAAGCTCTCCCGACTAATGATGCACGAGTTGTAGTCAACTTTTTAAAACGTCTTTTTGCAAGGTTTGGAACACCGAAAGCTTTAATAAGTGATCGGGGTACTCATTTCTGTAATAATCAACTTGAGAAAGTTCTTAAAAGATATGGAGTAACTCATAAAATCTCCACCGCATATCATCCATAGACAAGTGGACAAGTTGAAAATACCAACCGAGCTTTAAAACGTATTCTAGAGAAAACCGTAGGATCAAATCCTAAGGAATGGTCCATTAAATTGGAGGATGCACTCTGGGCTTTTAGAACAGCCTATAAAACTTCACTTGGAACCACACCTTTTAAACTCGTTTACTGAAAAGCATGTCATCTTTCAGTAGAAATTGAACACAAAGCATTTTGGGCTTTGAAGACATGTAATCTTGATTTACATGAAGCCGGACGTCTACGGTTAAGTCAATTAAATGAATTAGAAGAATTAAGACATGAAGCATACGAAAATTCGTTAATCTATAAGGAAAGAATGAAGATATGACATGATAAAAGAATTAGAAGTTTAAAAGAATTTAAAGAAGGCGACAGAGTTCTTCTTTTCAATTCACGATTCAAGCTATTTCCTGGAAAATTGAAATCAAGATGGTCTGGACCATTCATAGTCAAAAGAGTTTTCCCATACGAAACAGTAGAATTAATAAATTCAAATGGGATTGAATTTAAGGTTAATGGTCGCAGAGTTAAACATTACATAGATAGTCCGATGGAAGTTGACAACGAAGTTAATCACAATTTCGACACCACAGCTAACTAAGTGTGGGGAGAATCAAGTCTTTTAAAGGATAATATGTATTTCTGTAAGAGTTAGATTTTCTGTTTTCGTGTAGTTCTCGAAAATGGAACCCGAATGGTCTTTCCCTAGCAGACCCTAAAGAACTAGTCTTCTCCCCCATTCTGAATTTTTATTTTTTTTAGGTTTTTCGAAATGAAGACTTCCTGTGAATTAAACCATGGTCTAATGCTACACGCTTTGATCACTAAACGTAATAATGACACACTTCCAAGTGAATTGGTATCATTAATAAGAGGTAAATTGGACGGAGTAAGAAAAGAATCCAGATGCGAAGATAATAAGTTACAATTTGGTAAAGGAAAATCAAAATCCGCAGCGAAAAGAAGAGCACGACACCTTGAAAAATGTCACAAATGCGGAAAATGGTCACACGAAGGTAAATGTTCAAATAATCAAACCTATTCAAACACCGAATTTGTTACTTTATGCAGAGACGGACCGTTCATATGTTTAGAAGAAAAAACGTTAAATGCTCGAGGTTACGCCTATGTAGCCATGGAAAACCAATTAGTCCGACTATCTTATGAGTGGGCTAGAGCATATCACTAAGAAATCTATTTCACAGGTAAGTTTGTACAGTTTTCATTTTTATTTTAATTTTTAACCTTTTGATAATAAACGCTAATTTGTTCGCTATAAAGTATTAAATTGGTATTCGATAAAATTAGGTCTTGCGACCGAAATTATTGTTATCATTCAAAAATTTATTACATCACTGCGAAATTTAACGTTTATTCTTAAGGTATAAATATCCTTAATCAATCAACCCAAAATATTTCAAAAATTCGTCATGAGTTAAATTAGGTTATTGAACCGAAATTTCTTTACCGAAAAGAGGAGCGCATATTTTTGATAATATTTGATTGATTAAAGTGGGATAAAAGCCAAAAAGATTTTTAATTTTAATTTTATTTTGTTTTTAAATTTAATATTAAAATAATATTGTAAACTTGTTAAAATTAATATATATTTAAAATTGTAAATATTTGAAAAATTAATATTTTTAATATAAGTTTGTATGTATAAAAACAAAAATATAATTTAAGTTTGGTGTGAATTTTTAATATGAATTTTTAATTTTATGCATTTTGAATTTAAGTTTGGTGTGAATTTAAAAAAAAAAAAAAATTTACTTTATTTTGTTAAGTTAAAAATTTGATTTTTAAAATTCGTCGTGAGTTGAAGACTAGGTCATTGAACCGAAATTGCTTTACCCGAGGGAGGGACGAGAACTTTTATAATCATTATTTTTAATCTTATTGAATTAAAGTATGCCAAAAATATTAAAAAACCCAAAAATCTTTACTTTTAAAATCGCGCTTTAAATTGACAAATTTTAAAATTTTGTCGAGGGACGGACTAGGACAACGATCCGAAACGCCCTCATCCTAAAAAGAAACAAATTTTTAAAATTTTATTAGTTTTATGTTTTATTAAGTATAAGGTTTTATAAAAAAAAAAAAAAAAAAAAAAAAACTGAAAGTACTATAGCCGGACACCCATGCGATCGCATGGGATTCTCACTATACCTCCATGCGATCGCATGGAGGAAAAAATCAGGCCTGATACAAGGCAGTCGCGTGTTCTGTCTTCTCCATAAACACACACACACACACATATACGAAAATACTCCCAAATCACCTCTAAAATTCGCCAAAATTCACCGTAGTTCGTCAAATTTTTTGTTCTAATCATGCCTAGATTCTCATTCTTCAGCAAAAAGGTAAAAATTACACCCTTAAACTATATAAATTCCTAGTTTTTGTGATAATTACCAATATTTTACCTAATGCAATTTTGTTAATTTCTAGTGTAATTAGGGTTAAATTGTTAGTATTTTATGCATGTATAACCTAGATTGATGCTATTTAACATGATTTGAAGCCAAAAACTTCAAATTTTTAGAAATCTAGGGTTTGTGTTCTTGAGCAATTTGGGGCTTTTTGATATAAACAGGTTATGGCCGATTTTTGACATGAATTATTGCTAAATTGAGTAGTGTAACATGTTTAGTTAGTTAAATGATCCAAACATTGATCCTAAACATGATTTTTAAAGATTAAAGTGGACTTTTTAGGTACAAAATTCATGAACTTGATTAATTTGATATAATTGCCAATTGAAACTTGTTTAATTGTTAGTAATGACTATTTTGACATGTTATTTGAGTTAAATGCTTATGAACTTTGTATACATTTTCATATGTGCTTATTTGGAAAAGTGTAGAATTGTGAAAAATTGTGAAAATGTGTATAAGTTTAATTTTGATTTAACATGTTATTGTGATTGTATTAAGTTGTTATTTTGCTAACACTAATGCATATTTGGATGCACAAATTTTGTGTTTAATGTATTTTGCAGAAAGCCGATACTGGAGGTTCAGGATCATCATCATCTAGACAGCCTACTCCAGCTCTAGAACCAGAACCAGAAATGCAATATGAACCTGAACAACAACCACAACAGGAACCACAACATCAGCCTGATCAGCACGTACCTTATTATGATCCGCTACAGTTACCTAATGAATTCACAGTATTTCCCCCGCATCCGCCTGTCGAATACCCAACAATTCCGGAACACACGTTACATCCTAATCTGAGATTCGATAGACGATGAAGAGATTACCCGGCATATCAAAGTAATAAATTTAAATTGGTAACAAAAGAGGTAGAGGTGCCGAGGGTAATTGATTAGAATCCTTTGGAAATAGTCCATATGGGTGACCGTGTTAGACAGCAAATGATTCAAAGGTATGGCAGTTCTTCTTTTATAGATTGGGAACGTCTTTTCACCATTCGTAGACCTGTATATAAGGAATGGTGTGTTGAGTTGATGAGTACTATAGCGTTAAATGTAGATGTAGATAGGTTAGATGATAGAAGTTTTCTTAGATTTATCCTTGGTGGTAGGATGTACAGAATGTCCATGATGGACATGGCCAGGGCATTACAGATTTACACTCCTAGTGAATTGCTACTACCCGATTGTATGAGTTTGATTTATCGTGGTGAAAGGGTAGATAGGAACTTTGACGCGAACGTCGTTTGGAGGCGTATGTCAAACTATAATGTTTTTACACTAGGAGGAAAACACTCCTACTTACATATTAACAAAGCCGAGCTTCATGTAATTCATAGATTTTTGGCTAACTCGATTACACAGAGAGGTCACAATAAGGAGAAAATGACCTTACATGATTTATTTTACCTAAAGTGTATTCGAGACCCGAGAAGCTTTGTTAATATCCCTTACTGTGTTGGTTTTTATTTATCTATAATGGTAGAAGGAATGCAGGACGGGAGTATAATAGGAGGAGGTATTTTTGTTACTCTCATTGGAGAGTATTTAGGTGTTGATAGGAACCAAGGGGGTCAATTACATATTTGTAGAGAACAGGATGAGACCATAGGATTGCGAGTTTGTGTGGGTGCTAAGGTATTGAAGAGTAGACGCAACCAGGCATTACCCTATGAAGGTAGAAAGGGGTTCAGACGAAGAAATGGAGGAAGCGGAAGACATTAGGGATGTCATTCGAGATGCTATTCTTGACGTCCACGTTCGTATAGATGAGGAAGCAATGACGAGCGCGGCCAGACATAGTATGTATGAGCAGTGGAACTCCGAGCGAGTATACGAGGATTATAGGTGACGCCAACACGATAGCTGGTTAGTTCATCAGCACCAAATCATGAGCCAGCTATCATATCAGGTACCAAATAATTATGTGCCTACTCGACCTGCTCATTTTCCGCCACACAACCCCGACATCCGACCACCCTTTAACCGGTATGACTATAACCAAGCCTATCAGGACACCTATAACCAACAATGGAACCCACCTGACGAGATGAACTGGAACCCCTATCCAGACTGATTTAGTTCCATTGGTTATTTTTATGATTTTTATGTTTTTATCTTTCTACTTTCTCATGTTTAAACTTATGTTATTGGATATATTTATGTAATTTTTATCATTTTTATTATTATTGTGTACTAATATTTCACATTTAGGATTTGAAAGTGGGATTTTTAGTCCCATTTCAAATTGTCATGCATGTTTATATTTGTATTGTATGTATATTGTCAATTGTACAAAACAGGGTAAAAAACAGCGCATTTTCAAAGACTGGCATTAAGTTCGGCAAAAGCTAGTACTTTTGACGACAAAACGAAAAACAAATGTGATGAAACAACAAGACGGAATGAACAAATGATGTGCACCATTTATCATTCAGCAAACAAACGCCAATATGTTTGGAAACTTTGGTAAAATTTAATTATTTTTCTACGCTAATCACCCTCAATAATTTAAATTGTTACTAATTTCTTGCAAATGAGGGCATTGCAAGATCTTAAGTGTGGGAAGGGGTTAAATTCTTTCGGATTTTAAAAAAATTTTGATTTAAACACTTGGTTACCATTAAAAATACTAGTAACGCAGTAGTTGTATTAGAATCTAGTGCTCTCTGATAATAAAGAACAGCCCTAGTCTTATATACTGACTACCCAATTCTAGTAAAATTTTTCAAAATTTTCAATTAAATGAACTCAAAATCATGTTTATACATATTTATGAACGATAAAACTAGGTGTTAACACCGAAATTATTGCTACCTCGGAAAGGACATAAATTGAGAAAACAAACCAAAATGTTAGAATTCATTTAAAATGGAATAGAGGACAATAAAAAGGAAAATAAAAAGCCAAGTGTGGGAAAAATTATCAAGTTATTTTAAACATATATCACATATTTTTGTACAAATAACTGAAGATACTTTTGTTTTGGACAATTTCTAAAAAGTTTTACCCGATTTACTGTAAGAAAGATGGATCTACACGATGAATCAATTCCATCATTAAAAGGAAGTAAAGTCTTCCGAAAAAGAAACGCGCTTCTTGATTTAGGTCATGAAGTTGTCGTCCAGACCAGCTGTAGGTTGACGAAAAATCTAGAAAAGTCATCTCTAAAATCAGAAGGAAATCCACGAACCTCAGAATTAAACAGGGTCGCCAAGTGGTCAGATTTATCCTAACCATGAGAGGATCTGTCTTGTAAAATGGGGAGGACGCCGTGAAAATTAGCTGGATAAGACTAATGAATCAGATCCCAGAAAGAATAATCTCTTTAAAGATCAAAAATCAGCTTTTAAGCCTGATATTACTCAATCCTAGAGATTGACCATAAAGATTGAGAATTACAAACTCATGGAATTCAATGATATCTAAACTCGAGCTTGAACGAGAAAATATTTTGATCAAAATTACAAACCGATTTGTTTTCTGAAAACCCATTTTTAATGCGTTCATTACCATTGAACATAAAATCCTAGGAATTCACCTGGAATTCATTAGGCCACCTGAACCAAATCGGGTGTCAACCGTAAGAACGGTGGTTGCATAGCATGGTCAAAGACAGGACCTTGTGCCAGACCGAAAAATTATAAGGGTGAGCTTTACTATTGCTCCTACCAAGGATAGTAATTGCGTCCGACATGTTATAGACCATAATTAAAAGCATGTCAGGGGACATTTCCTTAACAATTGCTTGTTCAACGCTTTCCTTTACAACCGGACGGTAGTTTACCAAAAGGTAATATACGGAGCAAGTATACTGGACGTGTTGCTTTCCCAATACAAGGTTAGCAAGTGGGTGACACAAAACCACAAGTTTTGAGCTAAAATTTTCAAATCTAAAACCCACCAAACCCACAAAAAGAATTTGCAAACATCGGTGAAGGGTTATTCCGGAAAACTTATCTAGGGTAAAAGCTAGATTTAATTTTCAAAAGATCAAATGTTTTCATAAAGATCCAATTTCCTTAAAGGATCTAAATTTTTATAATCATGTGGGACTGTAAACCACATCGTTACTGTCATTGTTTATACTGCCGTAAAGAAATCACTGATGTACAAAGTGTGAAGAATAAAGAAGCGATTCTAGTATATTTCAAGACTATATTACTTGAGGACAAGCAACGCTCAAGTGTGGGAATATTTGATAATGCTAAAAACGAACATATATTTCATAGCATTATCCCTCAAGAAAGACAAGCTTTTAGTTGCAATTGTTCTATTTACAAGTAATATTCGTTTAAATAATAAAAGGTGAAGACAAAAGACAGACTCGACGAATTGAAGACGTAAACGACCAAAAAGCTCAAAAGTACAAAGTACAATCAAAGAGGTTCCAATTATTGATAAGAAACGTCTCGAAATTACAAGATTACAAGAAGCGAAACGCAAAGTACAAGATATTAAATTATACGCAAGGACGTTCAAAAATCCGGAACCGGGACCAGAGTCAACTCTCAACGCTCGACACAACGGACTAAAAATTACAAGTCAACTATGCACATAAATATAATATAATATTTAAATAATTCTTATAATTATTTATATATTATATAATATATTAATAAACCGTCGGCAGAAGAAAACAACCACATGTGAGCCTCCCTACCTGGCCATGCGATTGCATGGCCTTGAAGGGCAAAGCTCATGCGATCGCATGAGCCCCTTTTTCTAGTCACAGGCCTATAAAACTCGCATTTTTGGTGATCATAAAAGACATCTTTTTTCTTCTTCATTCATCAACGTATTATATATATATATATTATAATTTTAATTTTAATTTTATTTTTAATTCTAATAATAAGGGTATGTTAGCGCATATTGTAAGGGTGTAAGTCGAAATTCTGTCCGTGTAACGCTACGCTATTTTTAATCATTGTAAGTTATGTTCAACCTTTTTACATTAATGTCTCGTAGCTAAATTATTATTATGCTTATTTAAAACGAAGTAATCATGATGTTGGGCTAAATACTAAAATTGGGTAATTGGGCTTTGTACCATAATCGGGGTTTGGACAAAAGAACGACACTTGTGGAAATTAGACTATGGGCTATTAATGGGCTTTATATTTGTTTAACTAAATGATAGTTTGTTAATTTTAATATAAAGATTTACAATTGGACGTACCTATAAATAACCATATACACTCGATCGGACACGATGGGCGGGATATTTATATGTACGAATAATCGTTCATTTAACCGGACACGGGAATGGATTAATAGTCACTAGAATTATTAAAACAGGGGTGAAATTATGTACAAGGACACTTGGCATAATTGATAACAAAATATTAAAACCTTGGGTTACACGCAGTCGATAACCTGGTGTAATTATTAAACAAAGTATTAAAACCTTGTTACAGTTTAAGTCCCCAATTAGTTGGAATATTTGACTTCGGGTATAAGGATAATTTGACGAGGATACGCGCACTTTATATTTATGACTGATGGACTGTTATGGACAAAAACCAGACGGAGATATTAAATAATCCAGGACAAAGGACAATTAACCCATGGGCATAAAACTAAAATCAACGCGTCAAACATCATGATTACGGAAGTTTAAATAAGCATAATTCCTTTATTTTCATATTTAATTGCATTTTTAATTATCGCACTTTTATTTATTGTCATTATTTAATTGCACTTTTAATTTTCGTACTTTTTAATTATTGCAAGTTTATTTTATCGCAATTTTATTTATCGTAATTTCATTATTGTTATTTACTTTACGCTTTAAATTAAGTTGTATTTATTTTTAATATTTTACATTAGGTTTTAACTGCGACTAAAGTTTTAAAATCGACTAAAGTTTTACATTAGGTTGTTAACTTCTCTTTCAACAACTGAAATGCAGTTTCTTGCGGTTCTGACCACTCATACTTTTTGCCTTTATGAGTCAATGCGGTTAGTGGTCAGGCAATCATAGAGAATCCTTCGATGAATCTCTGGTAGTAACCAGCTAGACCCAAAAATTGCCAGATCTGAGTTGGCGTCTTTGGAGTTTCCCAATTCTTAACCGACTCAATCTTTGCTGGATCGACCTGTATTCCATTGGCCCCTACAACATGGCCAAGAAATTGTACCTCTAGTAACCAAAAGTCACACTTAGAGAATTTTGCATACAACTGCTCTTTTCTAAGCATAGTCAATATCGAACGTAGATGCTGTTCGTGCTCTTCCTTGTTCTTGGAGTACACCAATATATCATCAATAAACACAATGACAAATTTATCTAGGTATGGCTTACAAACACGATTCATGAGGTCCATGAATATTGCTGGTGCGTTCATCAAACCAAACAGCATCACTGTAAACTCATAATGTCCATAACGTGTTCTAAACGCTGTCTTCGGGACATCGGCTTCTTTGACTCTCAATTGGTGATACCTGGATCTCAAATCAATCTTCGAATAACAACTAGATCCATGCAGCTGGTTAAATAAGTCATCAATCCTCGGTAGCAGATACCGATTCTTGATTGTCAACTTGTTCAATTCTCTGTAGTCGATACACAATCTCATCAACCCATCCTTCTTTTTAACAAACAAGACCGGATCTCCCCAAGGTGAAGAACTCGGTTGGATAAATCTCTTGTCTAACAACTCTTGCAATTGGCTAGACAACTCTTGAAGCTCTGGGGGTGCAAGTCTGTACGGTGCGCGAGCCACCGGTGCCGCTCCTGGCACTAAATCTATCTGAAACTCCACTTCTCGGTGCGGTGGAAGACCAGGTAATTC